>NC_137346.1:21889130-22168567 GCF_965287045.1 Carcharhinus amblyrhynchos | reverse complement strand
CCCTCCCTACCCCCTCTCCTCTCCTCCCCTCCTTTCCCTCCCTCCTCCCCTCCCCTCCTTTCCCTCCTCCTCCCCTCCCCTCCTTTCCCTCCCTCCTCCCCTCCCCTCCTTTCCCCCCCTCCTCCCCTCCCCTCCTTTCCCCCCCTCCTCCCCTCCCCTCCTTCCCTCCCCTCCTTTCCCCCCCTCCTCCCCTCCCCTCCTTTCCCCCCCTCCTCCCCTCCCCTCCCCTCCTTTCCCCCCCTCCTCCCCTCCTTTCCCCCCCTCCTCCCCTCCCCTCCTTTCCCCCCTCTCCCCTCCTTTCCCCCCTCTCTTACCCGAACCGTATTTCACATCATGTGAGTGCAGTCTCACGTTATGCCGCGTGTTTAATAATTTAATAACTGAGCCACAAGTCACGTAGCTCAGCTCGGATGTGCCCAAGATGCCACACACCCCAAACCAGGAAACAATCCACAGTCGGACCAACCCCGAGACCGGCTTTAACCCAGACTCCATCTTCCCCCTTCAACCGCCACCCGGCTGCCAGCCAACGTCAGCAAGCTGGAGGACCAGCTCCAACAGCGCCACCGGCAGGCTGGAGGACAAGCTACAACAGCGCCACCGGCAGGCTGGAGGACAAGCTACAACAGCGCCACCGGCAGGCTGGAGGACAAGCTACAACAGCGCCACCGGCAGGCTGGAGGACAAGCTACAACAGCACCACCGGCAGGCTGGAGGACAAGCTACAACAGCACCACCGGCACGCTGGAGGACCAGCTTCCACAGGGTCACCGCCAAGCTGGAGGACCAGATCCAACAGCGCCACCGGTAGGCTGGAGGACCAACTCCAACAGCGCCACCGGTAGACTGGAGGACCAACTCCAACAGCGCGACCAGCAGGCTGGAGACCAGCTCCAACAGCGCCAACTGCAGACTGGAGGACTAGCTCCAACAGCGCCGCCGCCAGGCTGAAGGACCAGCTCAAACAACGCCACCGCCAGGCTGGAGGACTAGCTCCAACAGGACCACCTCCAGGCTGGAGGACCAGCCCAGGAACGTCAGCAACAGGCTGAAGGACCAGCTTCAACAACGCCACCTGAAGACTTGAGGACCAGCACCAAGAGAGCCACCGGCAGACTGGAGGACCAGTTCCAACAGCGCCACCACCTGACTGGAGGACCAACTCCAACAGCGCCAACGGCAGGCTGAAGACCAGCAATAACAGTGCCACCTTCTAATGAAATGATGGAGTATAGAGTTAGATACATATATTTAAATATTTGTATCAATTAAATCTGTAATTTAAGAGTTTGGATAATTTCTTCATTACAGAGATTTGATTTTATCCCCTTGAGATTAACCTATTGGCCACTCAATTATCGTGAGAAATATACAGTCTGCCAGCAATTGGGGTCAGAAAATGCTGGATAAATGCATGGTGACGCAGTGGTTAGCACTGCTGCCTCACAGCACCAGGAACCTGGTTCGATTCGCGGCTTGAGTCACTGTGCAGAGTCTGCCCATTCTCCCCATGTCTGCGTGGGTTTTCTCTGGGGCTTCAGTTTCCTCCCACTTTACAAAAGATGTGCTGGTTAGGTGCATTGGCCATGCTAACAAATTCTCCCTCACTGTAACTGAACAGGTGGTGGAGTGTAGCAACTAGGGGATTTTCACTGTAACTTCACTGCAATGTTAATGTAAGCCTACTTGTGACAATAATAAAAATAACTTGAAAACTTAAAACGTTGGTCAGGCAACATCCACAGAGAGTGAAACAGAGTTAATAGTTGGATTAAAAATGACTTCTTCAGTAATAATATAAAAATAGTAAATGCTGGCTAAACTCAGCAGATCTAGCAGCTTCTGTGGAGGGAGAAACAGAGTTAACAGCCAGAATTTTACCGCCCCGCCTGCCAGAGGAATCGGAGTGGGCAATGGGAAGGTCCATTGACCGCGGGCAGGATGTTATGATTTTGGGACGAGCAAGGCTATAAAATCCCACCCAGGCATGTCTGGAGTATGTTTATCGCCTCTTCAATAATAATATTATAAGCAGAAAATATTGAATAAACTGAGTCAATCTGCGGAGAGAAAAAATTAACATTTCCGACCCTCCTGCCAAAATCTTCTTCAGAGCTGTTGTCCAGGTGTAGAGTTGTGTTTGGCAAAAGGGGGAAGACGGTAAGAAGTCTCACAACACCAGGTTAAAGTCCAATAGGTTTATTTGGTAGTAAATGCTACTAGCTTTCGGGGCTTTGCCCCTTCATCAGGTGAGTGGGGAGTTCTGATCACAAACAGACAATGTGAGTGTCTGCACCTTTAAGACCTGATTAGCTGTAAAGACTCGCATTCTCATCAGTATTCTGCAAACTGAGTGTGGGTCTTTATATGCTCTGTTTGTGATCAGAACTCCCATTCACGTGACGAAGGGGCAAAGCCCCGAAAGCTAGTGGCATTTGCTACCAAATAAATCTGTTGGATTGAAACCTGGTGTTGTGAGACTTCTTACTGTGCTTTACTCCAGTCCAACGCCTGTTATTTCCACATCAAAAGGGGGAACAGCCACACTCTTGTCTACGGTAGAATGGATGAGGATTGGAAGGGGAGAGGGGGGACATGCCTGGGTGCTGGGATGTTTACCTCTCTGGTGTTGATTCCTCTCCCGGAACTGGAGGCGGCGGGCTGGAGGTGCCAGGAAGAGGAAGGTTTAGGGGTTGCACAAGGCGCGGAGAGGTTTGCGGGTTGCACACGGGCGGCCATTTTTAAAGTATTTCCGTGCTGGGCTGGGATCGCTCAGTCAGTCCGGGGGAAATTATCGGGCCGTTTTCTCTCGGTACCTTCAGCAAGGTGCTGATCTTTTCTCCCTTCTCTCTCCATTTATTTCCCTTTTTTATATGTTCTCTGAAACGGTCGGCTGTTTGTGTGAACTGTGGCTACCGCCGCCGTGCTGACCTGGTCTGGTTTCAGCGTTGGAGGCTCCCACACCCGCACTAGGCCGCAAATCCTGCCAGCCCCGAAATCCCCATCTCACACACACAGGAAAAAAAACTGCCAACCATCGCCAAAAAAACCCCTCCCTCTGATCCCTGCTTACTCTGGAACTGGCCCTCTCCCCCTCCCCCCTTTACAGTTAGTAACAGGATTACCCAGATCTTTAGGTTCACACTCCTATCAATTCTACAACCCCAGCATTGTTTTAAATGTCAACCACATCTTTTATATACATTAAGTTAGTTCCGTTATGTGTTTTTAATCTCAGAAAATGTACGCTTTCCTACCTTTTCCCTGCACTAAACATGCACGTTTTGTCATCTTAATAAAATGTTTTATTGTATGCATTTTTGTTACCTGTTTCAAATAAACATTCCTCTTCTCTTCCCCCCCCCCAAAAAAAAGTCAAATAAATAGACCCTCTTTCTATACTTGTTATATTGCTTTTGGTGTGACATAGACTTTGAGTTTTGCTTCAAATATTTCTTCCTTTTCACTGTGCAGGGTTTGCAAAGATGTCTGACTTTGTGGAGAGTGAAGCTGAGGAGTCTGAGGAAGAGTATAATGAAGAAGGAACAGCAGTACCCAAGAAGTTCATGGAAGATGATGATGGTATGTGATATATCTGCAGTGTAAGCATGAACCATATATGGTTTATATCCCCATTGTGCACAATTAACTTATTTCTGGAATATGCACTATGATAGGAAGATGATATCTCATTTTAATATTTCTTTCACGTAAAGAAAGTTTAGAGTTTGATTAATGCAAAATGAAAGCACAGAACCATGTTGTGATACTGCGCAAGAGAAATATATTCACATAAACATATTATCAAATCTTCTGGATGCCTCAAAGTACTATGCAGCTGATTATTTGAAATGCTGATGTTGTGTAGATAACTACCAGACAATTTACGCATTTGGGTATGCAAGTAGCAAATGTGTAGCCATCGTTTATTTTTGGTAATGGCTGACAGTCATAGAGATTAGTCATAGAAACAGTGGATTGTTGAGGTCTGTTATGCCCACCTGGAAACACACAGAGCCTGTGACCTAAGTTCAACATTGCAATCAAAAGATGTATTTCTGACCAGGACTGTTATAAGCTCTTAGTGCCATTTGAACATACAACATTTTGACTCTAGAAATCATAGTATTCTAACAGATGTAAGTTAATAAGTGTAGCAAAAGTCAACATTTTCATGCTGGCATCTACAGAAGTAGATGTTCTTACTGACTCCAAGGATTAGTTGAAGATGTGGGTAGAACCTTGAAACATGCTTTCTGCGGGATGTCGGGAATAAAATTGGAACTTGTCCTAGCTAAGTACAGCTTATTGTAATTCCTGATACTGGTCATAAACAACAGACAATTCTGAAATCCACTTTCCAAAATTCATTTTTACTTTTTATTTAGATTGAGAAAAGGAAATTTAAATGCTGGACATAGATGTTGTTGTAATCTGGACAGACCCACTCAGGGGTTGACTATTCATCCCCTTGAGTCTTTCCACCATTCAGTTAGATCACAGCTAAAATGTCCCTCAACTCTGTTTGCAATTTTTTCATGTTCCTCGATACCTTTCTAAAAATCTGTTGAAAAAATCTTTTTTGAAAAGTTCTATTTGTTCCAAAATCCGCAGCCTTTTAGGGGAGCAAGGTGTAGATTTTCCACCGCTTTGTGTACAGAAGTAGCTTTCTAATTTCACTTCACTCTAATTGTAAAATGATGCCCTCTTGTCCTGTATTTTCCAGCAGAGGAAATAGTTCCTCTATATTTACTTAATTTAATTAATTGATCATTATAAATGCCTTAATTGTATTACTTTTTTAAACTTCCAAACTCAAGCAAATACAAAATATTTTATGCAACCTGTTCTTGTGGATGAATACTTTAAGCCTTGGTATCATTTTGATGAATCTGTGCTATAATGCTTTCAAATCCAAGTTCCTGCGGTTTGGTGCCCCAAACTTAACGGTGAATATTGGCCAGAAAACAGAGAATTGCCTGATTTTTCTCTTTTGAAAAGTGTGTTGGAATTTTTTATGTCCACACGTACGCAGGTCTTAGATTAGCATTGCATCTGAAACTTGGCAATTCTGATGGTGCAGCACTCTTTCAGTGCTTCAATATATATTGTTTGCTGTCATCCTGAAGTGGGTTTGAACCCGAGTCGGAGAGATAAGAAGGCTACCATTGACACTTAGATGTTTATTTTTTTCATTTGGTCTCTGCTTTTGTGCATCACTAGCAAAGCAAGTATTTATTGCCCATGAATAGGTACTATTGAGCTGCCACTTGAATCGCTGCAGACGTTGTGGTGTAAGCATTGTCAAAGTGGTGTTAGGGATGGAGTTTCAGGATTTTGATCCAGCGATTGTGAAGGAACACCAAGTATTTTCCAAATCAGGAAAGTGCATGACCTGACAGTCCAGTGTCTGTGTTTGCTGCCATTCTAGGTGGTAGAGTTTGCAGATTTGAAAGGTGTCATCAAAGGCACCTTAGTGAGTTGCTGCAGTGCATTGTGTAGATGGTCCAGCTGCTGCTATGATGTGTTTCTAATGGGGAGACTAAATATTTAAGCTGTTGAATAGGGCAACAATTAAGGGATGGTGGAGGACTACTTTGTCCTGCACGGGACTTAGCTTGTTTATCTGTATTCGTGCAAGCAATTGAGAATGTTTCATCACACACCTAACCTTGTAGAAGCTTTAGAAAGTCAGAAGGTGAATTCCCAATCATACTGCCTTGCTTTTGTAGTTGCCATATTTATGTGACTGGGCCAGTTAAGTTTTTGGTCAATGGTAAGCCCTTAGGATGTTGATGGGGGCATATTCAGCAATGGCAATGCTGCTAAATGTCAGGGGAAGATGGTTAGATATTCTTTTATTTAAGATGGTCATTTCTAGGCACTTGAATGGCAAAAAGTGTGTGCCATACATCAGCCTAAGATTGTTGGAGACAATGGAGATGCCTGTTGTGACTTCTGAAAGCTTTCATCCACAAAGTTTTGTCACAACCATCTGTGCTTATGCACCAACCTTGTATGCCAGTGCTGAAGAGAAAAATAACTTCTGCAATATTACAGGTAATCTGGAACGTCTGCCACAAGGAGCAAAGTTATTTCTCCTGGAGATCTTCAGCACAAGAATTGGATCTGGCACTTTCATGGCAAACATGCTTTGGTCATGTGTGCCATGGTGAATGAAAATGAACAGCTGCAACCAGGACTTTGTACACAGAATGAACTTTGTGTTATACCACCTTCTAGGGCAGACATTGGCACAGGATGTCATTGCACCATCCAAGATTTAGCCCTAGATGCCAATTTGACCTGAAAATCACCATAAAATGCAATCTGTTCAGTGTTCCTCGCATCCACGACTGTAGGTTGCATTACTGATCGGTTGTCAGTGAAGTTGCAACTATGGGAAAAGAAGACAAGTGCAAGCATCTGCATTCCGTCCAAAAGAGCTGCCACCAATTGTTAAAGTTTTCAGCTCCCAGGTAGTTCCCTCCGCCTGAGGGGCTCTTCTGATAACGTTGGTGAAGCATGGAAATATCTGCAGTCAATCATCTATGAAGGTGCAGTAATCACATTTGGGAAAGCAAAAAATAGGCAAAGGTTGTTTCAAGATCCACTTCAAAGAAGTGTCTTTTCATTGAAATGAATTCACCTGGCTTAAAACGTGCCTTGTAACCCTAAAGCATGTGACAGCCTCATGCTAGCCAATGTAGTTATGCAGAACGGAGCAAGGAACTGTGCTCAAGTATTGGATTAATTCATGAGAAGAAATATAAACTGCCATTGACAATGGTAACTTTCACTGTATGCGAAGGATTCAAAAGAACACTTAACACCGTCATCACCAAAGTTGCTCCTTTGAAATCCATAGTTGAGAAGGTGCTTACGTTCAGAACAAGCAAATAACCTGCTGAGTAATGCACTGCACTGAGCTATGCTCATGTGAAAAATGTCTCTCTGCTCGTGCTTGATAATTTTCTCTATATACATGTCATTTATGAGTTTGATGCAAAACCCTCGTTACCTAAGCTTGTAAAGGCCATTGACTCCCTAGCAGCAAGGAAAGCACCTAGAAAGAACAGAATACCATCCAAGCTACTCGCGTATGGAAATCCCCATCTGCTACCATTCCCTCACAACCCCTTCCACCTCTGCTAGAGTGAAGACTCTGTCCCACAGGATATGTGCAATGCAAACATGTTATATCAGAACAATCCTTTTCCAGAGTCGTTCCAATAAGGCTACATTGCCTAGCCAAGAGAATTTGCCTGGAAGTACAGTGTGGCTTCAGAGTGTGCAACTCCACAGTAGAAATAACCTTCTCCCCATATCAGCTTAAAGCAAAGTACAGAGAGCAACAAAGATTCTACTTGTATGCAAACCAATAGTATTTAACATTCTGAGCAGGACAGGCCTATCCTCAATACCAGGGAAAATCAGGTGCTTCTCACGTTTCACAGTCTCGTGCAGTTTTTCCATGATAACGTGCAACACTGTAACTACGGCTGCACCTCCGATGTTTTGGGGATTGAGTGGAGTGAGAACAGAGTGGCGTCTTAACCCACACCTTTGGTATTTTTTTTCTCTGTCCTGTTGACCTATGCTGTCCCTGCTGACAAGGAAGGAATCTACCTTCACGTGCAATTTGATGGGAAACTCCTCAATCTGTCCGGACTGATAGTCAAGACAAAAGTAAGACATGTTCCTGATCAGAGATCCTCTCTGATGCTACACTTGTTTCCCAGACACGACCAGCTCCGAAGGTTCGTGAGCATCTATCCCATGCTTGCGTCATGTTCTCCATCACCAGCTGTGTCAAGAAAACTAGTTATGGGACAGAGTGCTTTGTCTCCACCTGTCATCAGACTCAACAACACCACTGGAAACAGTCAACAAGTTCTACTGCATTTGGATCTACAGTGACAGGAAACCTGCACCTTGACAAAGAGTTCAACACATGCTTTGTTGTATGGGAGAAAAGCTTGAACAGCTAATATCCACCAAGAGCAAATGCTCAATAACTTCCATCTCTGGTGTCTATGATGTAACTGATTTCACCTGATATCATTGAAACAGCCCTTTCTAGGACAAAGATGCCACTCATGTTAGCATTAATCAGGCAAAGGAAACTACACTCGGACGTGTGCACAGAATGGAAGATGCCCATATCCCTAAGGATGAACTATATAGAGAGGTAGTCCACACCAGGAGACCAATAGCACACCCAAAACTCAGATTCAAGGAATGCCGTCAACATCAGGGAAAAGTGGGAAGCTCGAGCTAATGTTTGATACAAATGATGAAGCCAGCTGTGGGCAGGAGATCACCACGATGGCATGATTTCAGAAGTTGCAAAACAAATGACAGTCCTGTAACAAGGAATCACTTTCACCTCACCGCTTCCATTTAGTTATTTTCTCCATATCTGGACTGAGGCTGTAATGAGGTCAGATGCCAAGTTGCCTTGGCAGAACCCAAACTGAATATCAGAGAGCATATCAGTTGTAGGTGGTAAGTAAGTGTTGAATAGTGGCCCTGTTGGAGTCTTCCATCTCTTTGAGAGTAAACTGTTGACAGTAATTGGCTGGGTTGGTTTTCTGGAAACAATGTGCCTGAGCAATTTTCTACATTCTTGACTAGATGTAGAAATTGTTCTGGAACAACTCTGCAACTAGCTCTGGAACCCAAGTCTTCACTATATTCAGATGTTATTAGGAGCTCATAGCCTTTGCTGCATTCAGTGTGCTGAGCTGTTTCCTGAGTGAGTTGAATTAGAAGAAGACTGGCTTCTGTGAAGCTGGGGAGTTTAGGAGAAATCAAAATGGATCATCCACTTGACAGACTTGGCTGAAGATGCTTGCAAATACTTCAGGCATGTTATTTCACCACTATGTTGTGTTCTGCCATCATTGAGGATGTTTCTCTTGTTAGTTTAATTGTCCACCATCATTTGTGACAGCTTCTGGCAGGATTGCAGAGGTTTGATCTGATCTGTTGATTGTTGTATTGCTTAGTTCTGTCTATCACATATTGCTTCCACTGTTTAACATGCACGGAGTTCATTAGGTTGGTATCTCATGTTTAGTGCTGCTGTTCCTGGAATGCCCTCCTCATTGAACCAGGGTTGATTCCCTGACCTTAGCATATTGCTGGAGTGAGGGATATGCCAGGCCATTAGGTTGCAAATTGTATTGGATTGCAATTCTGATGATGCTGATGACCCACTGTGCCTCATTAATTGCCCAGTTTTGAGCCACTCTGCATCTGTCCCATTTAGCAAAGTGGTTATGGCATGCAACACAATGGTGAGTATTCTCAGTGTGAAGGCTGGATTTAATCTCCACAAGGATAGTAAGGTAGTCAGTCCTCCTATCAATTCTGTCCAAAATGGATGAATCTGATGGCCAGACTGGTGATGATGATGTAAAGTAGATATTTCCCTTGTTTTGGGTCTCTTGCTTCCTGTAATAAGCCCAGTCTGGCAGATGTGTGTTCCGAACTCACCCGGCTTGGTACTATTGGTGCCCCAAGCCAGTTTTGTTGATAGAAATTGAAGTCCCTTGTTCAGAACACATTGCATTCTTGGCACCCACAATGACTCTTTCTAGGGTTTCTCAACATAGAGTGTTAATTTATCACTTGAGGGAAGGTGTCCTTACCTGATCTGGCCTGCGTGTGGCTTCAGAGCCACAGTAATGTGATTGACTCTTAACTGCCCTCTGAAAAAGGACAGTTAGGGATGGGCAATAAATGTTGGCCAGCCAGTGACACCCATTTGTCATGAATGAATTTAAAAAAGGCTTTTTGCCAATGTTTGGCCATGAAACTTCAGAGATTTTTCTCTGGACTCCCAGTGTTGCCACTCTTGACTGTGTGTTACTGTGCCACCATCTATGGTGAGTCTGTCCTTCCAGTGGATCAGGATATTTAGTTAGTTATCCTCCTTGCCCTGGATGGGACATCAGGCCTCAATAACTTTCCTCCATCTGGTCCTGTTTTGTGCTGTAGCTTGGCTTGTGCCTTACCCCATAAAAGCCCCCTTCTCTTCCAGTTCAGTCACCATACTCCTAAGGTGTTGTTTTTGGCCTAACCCATTTACATTTTCAAGCTAGCGTGCATCTTAATGCAACCTTTGGTGTTTGCTCTTGGAACATTTGGCATGTGGCCAAACCTTTTTGATCTCAAGGACAGTGCTGTAGCAATCTGTCTTCTTGTACACGTCCTCATTGGAAATTTTATTTGGCCAGTAGATGTTACAGGTGTTACGTAGACATCAATTATGAAAGATGTTGACCTTGCCCATTGCCAGTCTTCACTACCCTCCAGAGTTCAGATCCAAACAGCAGGACTGACTTTATGTTACTGTTGTATAGTATGATTTTGGTCTTAAGACTACGCAGTTTGGACTTCCAGATAGTTCTGTGTGTGCTAAATGCTTTATTCAGCTGGGCCTTGATATCCTCCTTAACACCCTTGTCATTGCTGATAAAGCTCCTGAGGTAAGTGAAGTCCTCAACATACTCTGGTGCTTATCCATCAATGGTAATTGGAGGTGCTGCTGGTGTTTTATGCTTGTGACTTCTGTTCTCTGCTTGTTGATATGAAGGTCAGCCTGTTTTGCATAAATGCTAAGTCTGTCAGACTTCTCTGGAAGTTGGATGTATCTTGGAAGAGATGGCAGCTAAATCATCAACAAAATCGAGATCCACCAAGTATAAAAAGAGGTCCACTGAATTCTCCTGCGGTGGCCTAATGTTTGATATGACCCAGTCAATGGTGATTAGAATAGGAGAGAGGGTGCAGCCTGTTGCACTCCAGACTTCTATTCATACCACTCAATGTATTGCCGAGGATGATACTACACCTGAAATGCTCATAGACCTTCCCAACAAGATTGACAATCTTCAGTGGAATGCTGTCGGCTCTAAGAATCTTCCACCAAATCAGGACATATCCGGGGATAATGAAAAATTCTGAAACATCGGCTGAGAGATATGATTCTTTGATTAAATCAATCTATTGGTTGACTAGTATGTGGGACGGCGCTCTCAATTTTGGCACAGTTCCCCAAATGTCAGGGGAACAATTTAGAATGTCCACTGGGCTACATGTATCTTGGTGGTGTATCTGGTTTTAATCTTCAACCTTTTTACAGTAGTTTGATACAATAAGTGGCTTTCTAGGTCATTTCAAAGAGTCAGCCTCTAGGTCAGTTAAGAGTCAGCCATATTGCTGTGGGTCTGGAGTCAAATGTAGGGCAGATTTAATAGGACAGTAGATTTACTTTCCTGAAGGACATTGGTGAACCAAGGTGGGTTTTTACGACATTCCAGTAATTTCACAGAAGACACTATTGAGACTAATTCTTTATTCTAGATTTGACTAACTCAAATTCCCCAGTTGTCATGGTGGGGTTTGAACTCTCCAGGGCATTAATTTAGGATTACAGAACTACAATACTACTGTTCCAGTCACATATGGTGACTGGTTTGCAGTTTCCTATCTGGAGCGTGCATGAGTCACAAAAACCCAGCCTGCAGGTGCAGCAGGTGGTCAGGAAGGCTAATGGGATGCTGGCCTTCATAGCGAGGGGGATTGAATATAAAAGTAGGGAGGTCTTGCTGCAGCTGTATAGGGCATTGGTGAGGCCGCAGCTGGAGTACTGTGTGCAGTTTTGGTCGCCGCACTTACGCAAGGATATTTTGGCCTTGGAGGGAGTGCAGAGGAGGTTTACTAGGCTGATGCCGGAGTTGAGGGGGTTGAGCTATGAGGAGAGGCTGAATAAATTAGGCTTGTACTCGTTAGAGTTTAGAAGAACGAGGGGAGATCTCATTGAGATGTATAAGATGATGAATGGGATGGATAGGATAGAGGTGGAGAGACGCTTCCTGCTCAGAAAGGACAGTAGGACTAGGGGGCACAGCCTCAAGATAAAGGGGGGGACGGTTTAAAACGGAGTTGAGGGGGAACTTCTTCACTCAAAGGTTGGTGAATCTCTGGAATTCTCTGCCCGTTGAAGTGGTGGAGGCTACCTCGCTAAATATTTTTTAAGATGCAGGTTGATGGGTTTTTGATAAGCGAGGGGATTAAGGGTTATGGGGAGAGGGCGGGAATGTGGAACTGAGCCACGACAGATCAGCCATGATCTTATTGAATGGCAGGGCAGGCTCGAAGGGCTAGATGGCCTACTCCTGCTCCTATTTCTTATGTTCTTATGTTCTAATTGTTGAGAGACAAATGTGACTTGGAGTCTGGACTAAGTTAAAGTTAGGGAATCTTTATTACAAACATGCAGAGGAATGCATCAGCAACTTGAAGCATCTCAAAAGACTGTTACAATGACATACGTTTATATGCTTCAATGCAGCTTCAACTAACTATATGCCTGAGTGTGTTTTGTCTGCTCCTGGCCTTCATGTGTCCCTTGTAAACGTGCTATCTTTGTCTCACAGGCAGGCAGGCTAGAAAAAATACATAATTGCTTAGGCTTATCAGCCACAGTGAATTCTTCTGTGTACACACACAGGAAAAACAACAGCAGATATGTAAGCTAAGGATTATGGTGTAAAAAGACAGGGAATTTTCATGACTATAACTCGCTTTATGACTTGTATAACGTTTTCTTTGCCACATTAGTACCTCCTATTGGCCTGGTCAGAGTACACCTGGCCCAGTTTGTCACAACTCATCTGACTGGAACCTCAGCCACAGGGTTGCCCAAGGATCCTATTGGACTCCTCAGGGCATCAAGTCCCTAGTTTTATTTAGATACCTGAGGCAACAACTGAGATATATGCCATTTGATATCATTACCATGTTCACAGCTTGCAGCGTTATCACCACTTGATATCGTTAACGCTGCACAGTGTGAACATGGTATCACTTTTTGTTAACAACAAATGCTGATGATCAGGATGAGTACTGAAGTGAAAACAGCAGCTATTTCACCTCAGTTCTACTAATTAAGTTTAAATGTATTTATAAATGTCACAAGTAGGCTTACATTAATACTGCAATGAAATTACTGTGAAAATCCCCAAGTCGCCACACTCCGGCATTTGTTTGGGTACACTGAGGGAAAATTAACATGGCCTGTGCTCCTAACCAGCACGTGTTTGATTGTGGGAGGAAACCAGAGCATCCAGAGGAAACCCATGCAAACATGGGGAGAACATGCAAACTCCACACAGTGACCCAAGCCGAGAATTGAACTTGTGCTGTGAGGCAGCAATGCTAACCATTGTGTCACCATGCTGCCCTATAGTTATATTGCATGCCAACTAGCCACAGCGCTGGGACTAGCAGAGTCCCTTAAAACCCTGGCCTTTGACTAAATGTACTTGCACTGGCCTCTTCACACTAACCTGTTGTACCTGATATTTTCTAAGTTCTTTTAACTGCTTCTTGAGCAGCTTTTCTTGGTGTGTCATTTCACCAAAGGATGAAAACCATATCCTTGAGAGTTCTCCCTGCCAACTGGAAATCTCCCAGAGAGAATGGGTCAGAAACCTGAAAGTAGAATATAATGTTGTTTCTGCAGCCAATCCTTCATAGAGATAATTATTCTCAGCAGTTGGGAAGCACCACTGGGTTAGAAATGCCTGAACCGACCAAAAGGCTGAATTCAAGGGCTTTACTGTGACTATCACCGAGAAATCGCTATCTATTGATCTTAAAATGCTGTACATACACAGTATATAATGTGATCTGATACAGTATTGTGGTCATGAGCAGCATGCTGTCACACCCTTTTATATCATATGTCCATCTGATTCCTTTCTACACACTAATCCTTCTGCAACCACCCCTAAGGGATTCAACTTTACACTTTTAGTACTTCATGGCATTGAGAGTAAAAATTGGTAAGCATTACATTTCCCATCACTTGCCAGTTATATTACCAGTAGCTCTCTTCTTCATTGCTTCAGATCAATTAAACTCAAACTACTGATTTCCCCATGTATGCCAGGGTACAGACGAAGCTTAATATCTTCAATATCTAATTCTGCATTAGCAATTAGACCTTAGGCCAGTACACCACAGGTCCATCCTTTGGACTGGGAATCAGTTGACTTTATTATGGCCTCTCCCAGTTACGATACTCTCTTTAGTAACCCTTTTCTTGCAGCTCTATGATTTAAAACACATAAATTATGTAGCAAATTCACAGCCTCTTGCATATTCTTGTGCCACTCGTGAGGCAGAATCATTAAAACCAAAAATTGCCATGAATTCAAGATTGAATTAGTACAGCCGAAAAGTCCTCCCATTTCTCCATATATACTTAATTTCCATCTACCCTTAAGACTTCTCACTCCAGGAGTATATGAATATTATAATCACTGTTGTAACTTGTGCCCTAACCAAGCAGCTGCTTCTGAATGATTGCCGCAATTTTGTTTAAAGATTGGCATTCTTCAACTCATGTTTTAGTTACTTCTAATGTGACCGTGGTAACATTGTACAATATTTTCTGATTCCCAATTCTAATCATACTGTCCCCTGGAGGCAGCACTGGTTGAATCAATTTCCAAAACTAGCTACATGTTGTTAAATTCAAACATTCTACATCAATACATTTTAATTGATATATAATGTTGGTGCATAGTCTTGACAACGTTATCCTTCAATCCTTGGATGAGAGATATCATCCCTTGGAATTGCCCATGCTTGCTATTGTGTTGCAGTCTGGATCCCTTAAGCAGAGTGTCATGCTGGGTCAGTGCAGTTTGCGTGTGCAATTTTTTTTTTGTCTTATCCAAGCAGTTCCCATGAGTACCACAACTGTTTGGGTTGTGTGTGAATTTGGTGATCTTATCTGATAACAGAAGTTGGGTTTCTTTATCCACGCTCCCCTACCACCTCTAGGCAGCTGTGCAAACTGACCAAGATGAAAGCAGGTGATTGTGTTGATGTGCACAGTGGGCATCTGCCATGCTACCATGGTTACCAGAAGGGTGCTCTGAAATTAAACAAGTTAAGAGATCTGCTGTTGGCTGCCCTGTTGGAGAAATAGAATATGAGTAATAAAGTTTAACCTGAGACCGATGTTTCCGTCTACTTCCCTTGAGCATTCCCAAACATACACGTGCCATCAGGACTGTGCGGGGCCTGTCCAGCAGGATGTCAGTCTTGGTTTAGAAGGCACTACCTCTATCATTCATTATTCTGTCCTGTACTAGATAAAGCCTAGGTGGTTTAAACTTGGTTCCCTGTCTCTCCCTTTCAGCAGTATCTTGTTACTGTTACTTCCTCTTTCATGCCTTGGAGTTGGTCAGAATCCATCTTCAGGGAATCCCCTCACCAACCACTCTTTGCATACACCACCTCAGACAGTGATGTTCCTTATTCTTTTAAAGGAACATTGTTACTTTCTGAGCTATTATATAAGTATGTGTAATTAAAACAAATTATGTATGGATTTTAAAAATACTTCAGCTTTCTCTACCTGTATCCATCTTGTGGATAATTATTATTTTTCCTAACCTTCAATTGTCACAACCCAAAATTCCTTTCACCTTAACATTACTTCACTGTCAGATTTTTTTATGAAGTATGTGTCAGTGCCTTGATAATTTAATTTTTTTTATTTCTTCAGGCCATGTTAACCATTCCATGTCACACTGTTTTCAAGTAGCTGACCAAGTCTGGGACCTGTTATTCAGTTCAGCTGCACCATGTACTCTTGCATATTAGTTACTTTACAATTTCATGATCTGTTAGATTGTTCCCTGGAGCTTTGGCTGAAAAGCTTCCTTGGTGATAATCTCTCTGTCCTCTCCCAGAAATTGTTATTTTGCAATTGTGGAAGATCTATCAGGTCTATAGGGATCGTGCTTCGTATTCTGCCAATGAACAACTTCTTCCACTTTTTCTACCGTCTTGAAGGGTTCACCATTGTATTATTCTTCCTGACTTTCCAGTAATCAGCTCAAAGCATCAAAGGGGTTTTCTCTCTCAGATCTTTGCTTATTTCCCCATACAGTCCCAGTTCTCAGATGGTGGCCAGATTGTCAAATTCAATTCCCTTCAAAAGATTGTGGGCAAAGAGTCAGATGTCTCCAAGAGAAAGCTCTTACCTTATTGGTCCCATTTACACTGTCCTTTCATTAGAATGTATATTAACACCAGATTGAAATATTCCATTCAACTACGTCCAATATGAATCATTCCAATTCCTATTTGACACCATGTTCTTTTTCCCTAACTCTTATCTCCTATCCTCAATCAATTCCTCATACCATTTTACACACGCTAAAATTAGCCACCTTACCTTGTTCATGAGCCCTGAAGAAACTTTACAGTCCAGAATAGTGTTTTTGTAATACCTTTGAAACAGAAATCGGATATTTCTGTTTGACTCCAGACATTAACATGTTTTGTTCATTTGTTCTTTCCCTTAAACATTATATTTTCCTAAAAATAACCCACTAGATTGTTTCTAACTTTAATGATTTTAAAAGTACCACAAATTCAAAAAACAGTATTATTGGATTGACAAGGTTAAATTTTCGTTCCAAAAATATTTTTTTCTTTTGTTGCCAAGCAACCAACAGGACTGTTTCCCCATTCACCTTTATTCTGAAAATTTGAATTTGTTTATGCCCTTAACTGTCAAGTAAATTTCACTTTGAATACTTGAAATTGAAGCTCGTGCTTGAAATAGCAACTCACGTCACGTTATTTCATCCAGTGTCAGAAACAATTATGCCAAGGCTTGTCGGCTTTAAACGGTAGTTTAGAAAAGTCTGATAATTGGTCAGTGTTTTATATCAGACCTCGCATTCTCAGGCAGGTTGTCTTGAAAGGTAACAAATTGATAACAAACAGTCTGAATTGTTAAGGCAAGGTCCTGGGTATAAGTGCTTCAGGCGTGATAGGGGTGGGTCGCTGAGAGGTGGGGGAGTGGTGTTGTTAGTTAAGGATTGCATCATAGCAGTGCAGAGGGAGGGAGGTATAGAGGATATAGGAATCGAGTCGCTATGGGTGGAGTTGAGGAATAGGAAGGGAGATGTTACTATGTTGGGTGTGTACTACAGACCGCCCAACAGCCCGAGGGCTGTGGAAGAAGGGATAAGCAGGGACATTCTAGATAAGTGCAGGAAGAATAGGGTGGTGGTAGTGGGAGATTTCAATCTCCCCGGGGTAGATTGGAAGGTGCCGAGATCAGAGGGTGCTGACGGGGAGGAATTTGTACAGTGTGTAATGGAAGGATCCCTGGAGCAGTATGTGGATAGCCCGACCAGAGAGGGGGCTATACTGGACTTGGTTCTGGGGAATGAGCCTGGGCAGGTGGTTGACGTTGAAGTAGGAGAGCATGTGGCTAACAGTGACCACAACTCTGTCTGGTTTAAGCTATTAATGGATAAAGATGAAGCCTGTCCTAAGGGGAGGGTGTTAAACTGGGGGAGGGCTAGATACAACCGGATTAGGCAGGATCTTAAAGATACGGACTGGGGTAAGCTGTTTGATGGCAGGTCGACGCTGGGTATGTGGGAGTCTCTCAAGGGAAAACTAAAATCTTTGCAGGAAAGACGTGCCGGTCAAGAGGAAGGATGGGAAGGGTAGGATTAGAGAGCCGTGGGTAACTAGGGATATTGAGGACCTGGTCAGGAGGAAGAGGGAGGCGTACATTAGATCTACGCATTTGAGGACAGAGATAGCGTTAGAAGAATACAGAGAATGTAGGAGAGAACTTAAAAGGGGCATCAGAAAGGCAAAAAGGGGCCACGAAATGGCTTTGGCGGGTAGGATTAAGGAAAATCCTAAGGCATTTTACTCCTATGTTAGAAACAAAAGGATGGTTAGAGGGAAGATTGGTCCTCTCAGGGACAGAGGAGGGGACCTATGCTTGGAGCCTGGGGGAATGGGGGAGATCTTGAATGAATACTTTGCGTCGGTATTCATGCAGGAGAGGGGCCTGATGTCTGGTGCTGTGCTTGAGGAGTTTGAGGATCCGTTGAGGGAAATAGTCATCACGAGGGAAGAGGTGTTGGGACTTTTAGACAGTATAAAGACGGATAAATCTCCGGGGCCTGATGGCATCTATCCCAGGCTGCTAAGGGAGGTGAGGGATGAAATTGCTGGGCCTCTGACGCAAATCTTTGTCTCTTCTTTGGACACAGGTGAGGTCCCAGAGGATTGGCGGATTGCAAATGTAGTACTGTTGTTTAAAAAGGGTCAGAGGGATAACCCAGGGAATTATAGGCCGGTGAGCTTGACTTCAGTTATAGGCAAGCTAATGGAGAGGATCCTCAAGGATAGGATGTATGAACATCTGGAGCGCTGCAATCTGATCAGGGATACGCAGCATGGCTTCGTTACAGGGAGGTCGTGCCTTACGAATCTAGTGGAATTTTTGAAGAGGTGACAAAAACGGTTGACGAAGGACAAGCCGTTGATGTCGTCTATATGGATTTCAGTAAGGCGTTTGACAAGGTCCCTCATGGTAGGCTGATAGAAAAGGTGAAGGCTCATGGGATACAAGGCCAGGTATGTAGATGGGTGGAGAACTGGCTTGGGAGGAGGAGACAGCGGGTAGTAGTGGAAGGCTCCTTTTCCAATTGGAGGTCTGTCACCAGTGGTGTGCCGCAGGGCTCGGTACTAGGACCTCTTCTATTTGTAGTATATATTAATGACTTGGAAGAGGGGGTAAGTGGTGTGATCAGCAAATTTGTTGATGACACTAAGATGGTTGGATTGGCGGGTACTGAGGAGCAGTGCCTGGCAATGCAACAGGACATAGACAGGCTGGTAGATTGGGCAGATAGATGGCAAATGGAATTTAATCCGGAGAAATGCGAGGTGATGCACTTTGGCCGGAATAATGTGGAGGGGAGTTATACGATAAAAGGTAGAACTATCCGGAGTATAGATACGCAGAGAGACCTGGGGGTGCAAGTGCACAAGTCCCTGAAGGTGTCGGTGCAGGTGCAGAATGTGATGAGGAAAGCGTATGGTATGTTAGCCTTCATAGGAAGGGGTATAGAATATAAGAGTAGGAGTCTGATGTTGCAGTTGTATAGAATGTTGGTTAGGCCTCACTTGGAGTACTGCGTCCAGTTCTGGTCGCCGTACTACCGGAAGGATGTAGAGATCCTGGAGAGAGTGCAGAGGAGATTTACCAGGATGCTGCCTGGTATGGAAGGGCTGTCTTACGAGGAAAGATTGAACGAACTTGGGCTGTTTTCCCTTGAGAGACATCGGCTGAGGGGGGATCTAATAGAGGTTTATAAGATTATGAAGGGGATAGATAGAGTAAATGGTGGTAAGCTTTTTCCGCTATTAGAAATGGATAGAACGAGGGGTCACGGGCTTAGGGTGAGGGGGGCTAGGTATAAGACAAATATTAGAGGGCAGTTTTTCACGCAAAGGGTAGTGGGGGTGTGGAATGCATTGCCGAGTAAGGTGGTGGAAGCAGGCACGCTAGGGTTGTTTAAGAGTCACTTAGACAGCCACATGAGCGGTCTACATATAGGGGGATATAGCAGGCCTTACTAAACATTGTAGGCTTGGGATTCCGTTTTTGCCTCAGGGATGTTACAGTCTTTGCCTGTTTAATAATGAATTTTTTGTCTCCACAGGCATTTAAGTCCACCTTGTTGACCAGCAAGGGGCATGCATGCGGCAGGTTGTAGTGGGCTGCTCTTGGATGTTGCTTCGGGAGTTGCCTATTGCTTCATGTCGTTAGTGTGCTTAAACTGGACCATCTCGAGGGCAACATGACAGCTCAGAGACTATCTCTGTTGCTGTGCGGACACATGGATTTGGGCCTGTGTCTGTGGGAGTTTGCGCGTTCTCCCCGTGGTTGCGTGGGTTTCCTCCGGGTGCTCCGGTTTCCTCCCACATCCCAAAGATGCGCTTTTAGGCTGATTGATTGGGTAACAAATTGTCCCTATATTGGACCTCCCTGATCCTCGCACATTAGGCGTAGACTAAAATCATGAATAGGTCACTGAGACAATGGGACGGCGGCGTGGGCTCGTTGGGCCGAAGGGCCTGTTTCCCGTGCTGCGTTGTTCTTTGTTCTTTGTCTCTGAAGGGCAAAACCTTTATGTTGTGCTTTAATTCTCAAACTTCTTTAGTTCACCTAGAGTTGGAAAACCTCTGTTCATCACTTGTTCTCAGAAAACATAATCCATTGTATCTATTCCATATCTTTATATTAAGAAACTTAAAATCTAAAAATGTAATCCAATGATTGTGATGAATTCAAAATGAAGGAGATGTCAGACAAAAGGATTTAACTCTGCTGCATATTGTTGGCCAAAAAGGGTGGAGAAAACCTGGCATGGAATTGCCTCATTTTATGTAATTTCTAGATCTCCCCAATCAAAAACCAAATTCCGTTTTAGGCTTGCTTTATTAAATTCTCTTGTTAGTTTTTCTTCAGCTTTGGCCAAATTTTAGATTCAATTGCACTGTTTCAAAACCCTTCAGTGTTTCTCGCCCAAGTGCTCTTGAGTTTACAGTTTCTCTCCTTCAAAACAATTTTCAAATTTCAATATTGGCTACTTAACAAATTTGAAAGAAATAGTCAGTAAAGAAATGTCATTAATTTAAATTTTTAGCAGGTTTTTTAACTCGCAAATTGGATTGATGCCAAACTTCTTCAAATGTCTTTATTTTGGGAACAAACTGTTACTTTTTTTTAATTCAGCACAGAAACTCCTAGCATTTTACATTAATGTTAGTTGTTTCAAAACCTTTGTAAAAAAATCCCTTTCAAACTTTGTCAAGAGCCAAACCATAAAGAAATTTCCAACCCAAGATCAGTCCAACTCAATCAGTGGTTTCAAAATTACTCCATTCTCTCATATTCCAATTAAAAGTCCCATGTGTTTACCAAGGTGTATTCAAATTGCAATCTTTGGCTCAAAATCTCAAAACTTTGTAACTTAAAACATTGGTTTGTTTAATTGCTGATGGTGCCAAGTTAGAGTCTGGCATCAGTCATTTTATTATTCATTTCTGGGATATGGGCATTTCTGCTGAGGGCAGTGTGTAATGTCTCTGTTCATGTGCTCTTGAGAAAGAGTGCCTAAAACTAAAGGGCATAGGTATAAGGTGAGAGGGGAGAGAAACAAAAGGGTCCAGAGGGACAATTTCTTCACACAGAGGGTGGTGAGTGTCTGGAATGAGCTGCCAGAGGTGGTGGTAGAGTCTAAATGCTTTTAAAAAGCATTTAGGCAGTTATACGGATAAGGTGGGTATAGAGGGATATGAGGCAATGCGAGTAGCTTAATGGTTAAAAACTGGGTGGCATGGACAAGTTGGGCCAAAGGGCCAGTTTAGAAAATCTTCGTTACAAGCTTTGAGATAACGCAGTTCACTGAAGCATTCCCCTGCGTGCTTGAAATAAAGATTCCCTGGCTTTAAACACCTCTGGACTCTGAGTAGCATTTGTCCCACAACACCAATAAAGCATTTCAGTGTTTGTGATAACCAGTTAGCTTTTGCAATCACTTTTCTGATATCCAGCCTTAAATCATCGGATTTGTATTTAGGATGTAAAGCAAGGTACAGACCATTAGACAGAACAGATTCATGCTTGCGTTCTGTATGAGCTTTCTTTCCATCCTCCTACTCATCTAACCCCATCAGCCTAACCCAAGTCTTTCTTTATCCTTCAAATAATTGCCTTTGTCTAGCTTTCCCTTAAATATATTTATGCTGTTCAGCTCAAATATTCCTTAGAGTCGCAAGTTTCACTTGCTGTATAAACACTGTTGTTCCTGAGTTCCTTGTTGGCTTTGTTAGCAACTTTCCTATGTTTATGGTCCCTAGTTGGGATCTTCCCCACAAGTGGAATCATTTCTCTACCATCTACCCTATCAACCCTTTATAATTTAAAAAATACTTTTGTCAGGCCATTTTCAGTCTAACCTTTTCAGGAGAGAAGAGTCCCAGCCTGTTCAATCTTTCCCACTAGGTAGAATCTCTGAGGTTTCAGTATCCTTGTAAATCTTTTTTTTGCACGTAATCCAGCAGCTTTTTTAACGTGGAGACCAGACGGTGCACGATATGGGGTAATGGTCTAACCTAGCTTCCATACAAGTTTGCTATAATTTCTCTTCAATCCCTTTCCTCCAGAATCGAACAGTTATTTTATTTGCTTTTTTATGGCCTTATTAACCTACATCACTATTCTGTGATTTGCACACCTGTATCCCTAGATTAGATCCCTTTGCCCCTGTGGTCTCCTTACTTAAAGTTAAACCTTTCAATCCCTCTCCAGAAATGCAGTTGCTAGGTTACTGTACCTGACAGTAGACTATTTTTCAAACCTTATCTCAGCATTTGTAAAGTTCCTGGTGCATGGCAAACAACAATTAATCCCTCATCTGTAGCTATATTTAGTAATGATTACATATGATGCAATTTGGAAAAGATTTTGCTGTACCATAACAATAATATGTTGAGCATTACAGAGTACAGTCTTTTTTTATTCATTCATGGAATATGGGCATTTCTGCTGAGAACAGCGTGTAATGTCTCTGTATACGTGCCCTTGAGAAGATGATGGTAAACTTTCTTTGAGCTGCTGTAGTTCATATGTTAAAGATACTCCATGGTGATATTAGGTAGGAAGCTCCAAGAGTTGCTACTAACGATGAAGGAACGACAACATATTTCCAAGTCAGGATAGTGTACAACTTGAAAGCTTGCTGGTAGTGGCATTCCAAGTGTCTGCTGCCCTTGTCCTTTGAGGTGCTGTCAATGAACCCTTGGTGAATCGCAAACATTATACCCAACGACTTGTCATGAGCAATGCCAGATAAGATTTGTAAGCATGTAAAATCTTTCATCTAGAGCTTGTTTTCGAATGTGACGTTTTTATAGATGCAAAAATTAATTATTTTAGATCTTGCAATAATAAATATAGTACCGGATTTCAAAAATTGTACTGTACTGTTATTTACTTTTTAAAAAATTCATTTGAATCTACAGGAATTTTTTGCCAATAGCATGATTAACTCTTAGAATATTAATAAAGCTAGTTAACCTCTAACTGAGCTTAGAATGTTACAGAAATTCAAATGTGTAGTCATAAAGGGAGGAGCACTTAGCAGATGTGCATTATTGTGTAATGTGCAGTAGTGTTTCTCCATTATTTTACTTGAATCAAATCTTCCCTTTCACAGTTTATGTCCCTGTAAACTGTAGATATTTTGTACTCTTATGAAAAAGGATGCAAAATACTCAGTAAATATTAGCGTTTGTCTACAGACTTCTAGAGATCCACCGTCAAAAACCCCATTTGAAGTATTGAATTTTTCTTTGATTCTTTTACAGATGTGGGCATCGCTGGCTAGGCCTGTATTTATTGCCCATCCCTGATTGCCCTTGATAAGGTGATGGTGAACGACCATGTACCATTAAAATCCATTTGGTGTAGGTAAACCTACACCATAGTGCTGTAGGGAGGGAGTTCCTGGATTCTGACCCAGTGTAAGGGAAGGAACGGCGAATGGCAGTATATTTTCAAGTTGGGATGGGAACTTCCAGATGGTGGTGTTCCAATGCACCTACTATCTTTGTCCTTTTAGGTGGTAGAGGTTGTGGATTCAGAAGGTGCTCCTGAAAGAGCCATTGGTGAGTTCCTGCAGTGCATCTTGTAGATGGTGCACAATTCCGCTTCTGTGTATCGGTGGTGGAGGATGTGAATGTTAAAGGTGGTGAATAGGGTGCCAGTCAGGGAGACTGCTTCGTCTTGGATGGTGACAAGCTTCTTGACTTTGGGACTGCACTAACCAGGCAAATGGAGAGCATTCCATCACACTCCTGACTTAGGTCTTAGACAGGCTTTGGGGATCGAGAGGTAAGTTACTCAAGTTCCCAGCTTCTGGCCTGCTACTGTATCCACAGTATTTATAAGGCTAGCCCAATTTTTGGTCGATGGTTAACCCACAGGATGTTGATACTGGGGAACTCAGAAATGATACTGCCTTGAATGTCTCGGGGAGATGGTTAGATTCTCTCTTAGCTGCCAGTTATCAGCCCAAGCCTGAATGTTGTTCAGGTCTTGTTACATATGGACATGGTCCATTTCAGTAACTGAGGAGTTGTAAGTGGTGCTATACATTTGCACAATTGTTAACGTGATCCTGACCTTAGAATAGAGTGAAGGTCATTGAGGAAGCAGCTGACGATGGTTAGACCTAGGATACAAACTTGAGGAATTCCTACAGCAATGTGCTGCAAATGGAGATGATTAACCTCCAACAATTGCAAAAAGACTTCCTTTGTGCTAAGCGTGACTCCAACCAATGGACAGTTTTGCCCACTGACTCCAATTCTGCTAGGTTCCATGATGCTAGATTCAGTCTAATATCACACTGATGTCAGAGGCAATCACTGTCAGTTTAATGCGCTGATTCACAGGCTAAGATTGTTCACTAGCTGCCCTTACATGCATTTAGTTTAGCTTCAATAGTGTGCTATTATCAAAGTAAAAACAAATCAGTATTTTAGTAATTCTAAATGCAAAATATTACAGATGCTGGAAGTATAGGATGTGAAACAGTGGATAACACTGAGGTAGGCCTGTTATGATTCTTAGGGAGATGGTAGAAGTGAGGTTAGGATAAAATGAGGTTAAGGCCGAGCAGAGCGGGTGATGCAGGAGAAAGAAGATCACCGAACAAAAGTTGGTTTTGACCTAAGTGATGCCTCTCAGCCTCCAGAACAGGGAGGTGCGCCTGCCATACAACAGCCCCGTCCTTATCAGTTACATGTGTGGATGGAGTGCTGCAAGCTCAGTGAGAGGGAAGCAAGTGGAGTACCTGACACAGCTAATGCCATTGCCAGTGAGAAGACTGATGGGGTGGGGAGCTGCTGTGTTTAAAATGGAAGAGGAATCTTAAAGATAGGAGAAAATGTCCACGTGCAGGAGGAAATCTCCTTTCCATGTTATGGAAAGCCGGCAGAAGAAGAGCTCATCGTGCTAAACTCCTACTTTGTTTGATGTATTGTGTTTGATATATTTCTAGCTCCAGATTTAGGAGATAGAAATTTAAACTCAATTTCCAGACACTAATTTTTGTATTTATCCCAACAGAGGAGGAAGAGGAGGAGGATGAAAATGCAGATGACCAGGATGAGCAGGGAAATTTAAAGGACTTCATTAATGATGATGTAGAAGAAGATGATGAGGAAGAGGAGGAGGAGGATGATGATGATGATGATGACGACGATGGAGCCAGTGAAGGTTCTGGAGGTTCCGACCCGATCACAAAAAAGAGAAAACGCAAAAGTCAGTCTTAAAATCAATTTATTTTTCTATGTTAGCAATTCAGGCTAAGATTTTTTTCTTGCAGATACTTGTAAGATATTTGCTTGACTTAGAATTTATACCGTACTTTAAGTAGAAAAGTTTTCTTAAAACAGGAAGTCCTTCTTTGGAAAATGCCTGCAAATATGATAATATTCTTGGGATCTTTGGGGATGTAATATACTATGGTTATGGAGGGATATGTGGGAGAAGACTGTAATGATGTCAAATTATTTAAGTGAACATTTGAATATTCTGATGAAGCATTTTTTAATAAAATTTTAATGAATCACACTATGTCCATCATACAACATCCATGATGTGTCATTAACTACTTTCTTTCTTTGTTCAGCTTATGATGACAGGCTGGAAGATGATGATTTTGATCTAATTGAGGAAAACTTGGGTGTCAAAGTCAAAAGGGTAATGCTAATTCTTTTGGTGTAACTGAAAACTACTTAGTAATACAGAATTTAATATTTAATTAAAAATTAATAAAACTCTTATGTTTAGCTATAGTAGAAAGCTGCTATTAATTATTTCAAATTATATGTTGAAATACTGCAACTGTTCAAAAGAAATTAATATTTAAGCCAGCATTGTCTCAGGTTTTCAAAAAAGCATTGTGATGCACTTTTGAACTTCTCTGATCATGTACATTTGAAATTCATATTGATTCATATTTTGGTTGTCTTCACTTGGATTTCAGTTAGAAAACAGCATTTCAAACCATACAACATCACTGTTGGTGAGCCATTAGTAGTTATAGATTTGTCACCGTTAGTAGTGATGACACTTAAGATGTTGAATTAAAGATTTCATACAAGCAAAAGTTAAACAATCACCCTAGCCAAAAATCTTCCCCATAAATACATTGGTGACCATCGTGTTAAATGAAGCAATTTTTTGGTACAATTGATGTGAAGAGGCCTCATTTAGGTTCTTTAGGGACACTTGAAAAAGCAATTGAGCAAAATATTGTGAATATTTGTCGGTTTTAATGCAAACCTGTATAGGCTAAATGCCATGGTTTTGAATTGTTAAATGCTTGATAAAGCAACCGGTTAAATTTTAAAGGGATGAAATAAAATCTTGAGAGAAAAGCTGTATCTAAATTCTTTGATTATAGGGTGACATATTCTCCAATTATGATGTGACATTTTAGAGAAGACCTGATGAAGCCAAAATAACCAGGAGATTTCAGGAAAGCTTTAACATGAATTCAGTAGAAATTTAATTCAGTCAATTGTAGCTAATTTGACCACAAAGCGCACTCAGTCTCACTGTTATACTCTCTCCTTTGCAATTGTTGCCTGTTGTCAATCTTTTTCATTCAGCTGTTCCAACTGACTGGTGTTTCCATGTGGAATTCTCTGACTTGCATTATCAGCTCCTGAGCTTTCATTAGTTAAATTGCCATGCTTACCATGCCCACCACATTTCTTGTGCGAATATGCATTTCCAGAAGAAAACAGTCACTACCCTCAGGTATTTGGACCTCAGACTGAATGATTAAGTTGCATGCAACTGCTTTCCTCTGGCAATTTAATCTGTACTTTGGAATTTTATACTAGCAAAAATAATTAATGTAAATCAAATTGCTTCAGAAAACAAATAGTAGATTTATATTCTGAGTATGTAGGGTGATAACATATGGAAACGATGGACAAGAAAAGAACTTTAGGTGCATCATGCATGCCGTGATGTCTAAAGTTCATCATTAGACACCCTACTGCCCACTGATAGGCATGCACTCTCCCGAGAGAGTCAGTGAACAAGATTATAAAATAATTGGGGAGTGTGTTAATTCTAGAAAATACTTTTATAGTCCCCTAATATCTGAAGTGTTTGAAAACTAACCTAGGAGATTGCATTGACTATACGTGTATTATCCAGTCCTTTGGTATAGGAATGGATTGGTTAATGAGAACAATGCAGTTGATGTGTGTGTGAACTTCCAAAAAGTGTTTGACAAAGTATGTAATGGATGCGTTAGCAAAATTAAAGCCCATGAGATTAATGGGGCAGCGTGAATTCAAAATTGGCTGCAGGACAGAAGCAAACAGTAGTGGTGAATGGATTGTTGATTATCAGGAGAGGAAAGAGGTATCGTGTGACATTCCCCAGTGATTGATATGAAAATCATTGCTCTATTTGATATGGCTGACTGATCTGACCTTGGATAAACAGGGCACAATTTCAAAGTTTGCAAAGATGTGAAACTCAGCAATATTGCAGCTCGGCAACAGGCAAAGCCCCTCTCTTAATGCCGAGGATATCTTTCTCCCTCCTCCCTGTCTTGGGAGGAGGGAGAATCGTGTTGGGTGACATTATGACGGTGCTGAATAAGATAGATCTCGCAAATTGAAACCGATGATCTTTGAGGTTCTGTGGCCTGTCAGCAGCCTGGCACAACACCTTGTCAGTATATGGCTTTGAATATTTTTCACCCTATCGTACCTTCAGTCCAGGGGACCAACCTAAGTTCAATGTGTGATGTAGCGGAATAGTCCAGGAGCTGACTGCAGTGTAATTAAAAATGTGGCGCCACTCAAGGTTTACATCATTGAAGCACCTACTTCTAGTGCAATATTTAAAAGAGAATTATGTTAACAAATGTTGATGACAAACCATTCTTCATATTTACAGTAATCATTATGGCAGAATTAGGCATCTTCAGGTTGGCTATTTAATCCAAACGTATTGACTTTTCTCTTTTATAATTTACTTATAGTAGTTGGATTTTTAAAAAGTAGGATGGTGAATGTTGAATGTTGTTGTGGCTGCCTAAGGAACAGGTTCAGAAGCAGAATCTGAATTGTAATTATTTTCGGTACAACACAGCTATGTACAAATATACAAGACAGTAGGCTTCTTCAGTCCAAGTCGTGAGTTATTTCCAAACACTTTCACAAGTGAGTATGTTCAAACAGCTTCTGACTGACTGCTTTGCAGCCTGCTCCTGTTCACTCTGAAGTATTGAATTGCTCTGTAGTTATTCAATTTCAAAAATTAATTAATAATTCTCATGATTGATTTCATAGCAAAAATTCAGACGTGTGAAAAAAGTATCTGACGATGAAGATGAGGAAGAAGAAGAAACTACCAAGAAAGGACATGAAAAAGAGGCTATTGCTGATGAACTTTTTCCAGAATTTGAAGGGGAAGAAGGAGAACAGGTTGAAGCGCCAGTGGTTGCTCCTGAGGACGAGGAGGAGGAGGAAGAGGAGGAGTCAGGTACATTTGACCTACTATAGTTATGACACAGTGTAGACATTAAGAATGGAAGCCTGTTGGCACATGGGAATAAACAGAAGATTAGCATTTCTTGTGTTAATCTTAGAGCAAAATGACATTTTTACTTTTTGCATTCTCAATCATGAATGGTTTGTGCTTCAATACATCTTCGTGGTTGACTTTTTTTAAAGTTTATTCCACATGAGGATAAAAAAATCCAGAAAAGAGCATCAAAACCATGAAATTCCTGAGTCTTGTTTTTTCATGATTTGTCATCTAAATCTCGATGGCAGCACAAAACTTGTGCAAATTCAAAAATTATGACCATCCACGCTTTATATGCTGTACTTCTTTAGACGTTGAATTCGTATGGATTTTTGGATTAATTTAACATAGAAAATAAAAGCAGGAGTGGCCATTCAGCCCTTCGTTTGGCTCCACCATTCATTTTAATCATGGCTGATTATTAAGGTCAATATCTTGATCTCTCTTCCCCCCACCCCAATATCCTTTGATCCCTTTAACCCCAAGAGCTATACCTAATTTCTTCTTGAAGTCACACAATGTTTTGTCTCCTTGCCTGAGTCATAAAAGGTTTAGCGTAGATGCATTTAAAGGAAAGTGGTGTAAAGAAATAGAAGAATATATTGATTGGACTAAATGAAGTAAAGTGGGAGGAAGTTCATGTGGAGCACAAAGACTGACGTTGACTAGTTGATGTTAAATGGCTTATTTGTGCTGTAATTTCTATGTACTGAAATTGCATTTCCCAAACCAAACAGAAAAGGAAATGACTGCATTTTCTTTGTAGCTGTTTACTACTGCAACATCTTCACGCCAACTTTTCCTACCACTTCTGTATGTGCCAACAAAGTTTGCTATTGTAGTTGGTCCCTAATCACCAATTAGGTGCTGTTATCATGTCATCTTTCTGACTCCTCTTTAAGTTTCATTGCATGGCATTTGCAACCTTCACATAGGCATGAAGCATAGTTGTTGTGCTGTCATTAGCAGAAAGCTGGATCCACATTTGAAGTGTACCAGAATGTAATCCTCATTAACAAAATCTGTGATGCAACAATTGAGGAACAGAAATTTTAATACTCTGAAACTGGTTTTGCATTTAATACAGATATTGATGACTTCATTGTTGATGATGATGGACAGCCAATCAAAAAACCAAAATGGAAGAGAAAATTCCCAGGGTACACAGATGCGTAAGTAATGTCTAATACAGATAATGAACTACAAACCATCCCACATTCAGTATTGTAAAGACGGCATCTAGTAACAGCTCAAAGAACAAAATAGCTATAAGTTTTTATTTCTTGTTGAGAATGTTTAAACATCAGCATTTACAAAAAAAGTTACTGTAATATAACCTTACAGCTCTGCTGCAAACAGTTCTTAGAACACGTCATGAGAAACAAATGCATACTTTTATTCAAAAACGACAGAAAGCTTTATTGCATCTGCTGCAGTATCAAATTAAATTCAACATAATCTGCTAATAATTAGTATACATAAGAACATTAGCTGCTGTTGATATGTAATCTCTCCCCAGGTCAACTTTAAGCCTCATTGCATGGCATTTCGCGTAGTTTTTTACTCGTGTTCCAAAACTAAGAGCGATGGTGTTGTTTTATCCTATGCAGTTCAATCTATATAGAACATGTTTTAATTTTTATTGCAGTGCTCTTCAGGAAGCTCAGGAGATCTTCGGTGTAGATTTTGATTACGATGAGTTTGAAAAATACAATGAGTACGATGAGGAACTGGAGGATGAATATGAGTTTGAAGATGAAGAATTGGGAGAAGGTGAAACAAGGGTTCGCCCAAAGAAAACCACCAAAAAGCGTGTCAGCCGCCGCAGTATCTTCGAGATCTATGAACCCAGTGAGCTGGAGAGCAGTCACCTCACAGACCAGGACAATGAGATTAGAATTACAGATATGCCGGAAAGATTCCAGGTTAGTGCAGCGTTTTGAAGTAAAGGAACAATGTGCTTTAACCTTTCCTATTTGGAGATTTTGTAGAAGGTCCAGGAAAAGAAGAACATATTAAGCTTCAAAAATTAGTTATTTTGGTTGATTTCTTCTGAAAATGATGAACCCTATAGTATAATGTATCTGTGCTTCACATTATCATTGTGAGCACATGGGTTAACACTATCTTTCAGTTGAATTTTACATCCTGCCCACTTTGGGTACTACCTCAGGTGATAGTAGTTCAGATTCATTTGATTTGATGGGGGGTGGGCGGTGGAGTGAGTTACAAATGCATTTGTCTGACTGCTTGATAAATAAAGAGAAACAGGATTCAGGTATTTAAAACTAAGCCTTATTATTTTAGATTTTTACAAAATATTAGTTTAAAACACTACTACACTGCAAACCTGGTATGCCCGGTTTCACCATTGAATATGTTTATTTGATTTACCAACATTGTTACAGTACTGAATGGTACAAATCTGTTTTGTGGTAACCCTAAACCATGTATAACACAAAATGTCAATCCCTTGAAGTCATTAATCATTTATTGGGTTGTGTATTCTTGTTCTACCAAATTGCTTTGTATTTTCTCAAAATAAATAACTGCCATTTTTCTAATTCAGCAACCTGAAAAATTCACAAATAATACTTTATGTTGTAGATTTATCAGTTTTGATTTTTGATTATTTTCATTCTATGGATAGCAATTAAAATTAACCTATCAGATGACTATTCTCCCTATCTATGGTTCCATTTACTAATGTCATAGAATGATAGAACCCTACAGTGCAGAAAGAGGCTCTTCAGCCCATCGAATCTGCACTGACCACAATCCCTTCCAGGCCCTACCCCCATCCCTACATATTTTACCTGCTAATCCCTCTAACCTACGCATCTCAGGACACTAAGGGGCAATTTTAGCATAGCTAATCAACTTAACTCTCACACCTTTGGACTGTGGGAGGAAACTGGAGCACTCGGAGGAAACCCATGCAGATACGAGGAGAATGTGCAAATTCCATAGAATTATGTAATGTGATTGTTCACTGATATTGCACAATATTTAGTACCACACTTGACTCTTTGGACACTGAAGCAGTCTGTTTTCATTTGCAGCAAGACATGGACAACATTCAGGCTTGGGCTGATTCATGACACACGAGTGCCAGGCAATAACCATCCCTAACAAAGAATCAAACTATTTCCCCCTGACGTGCAGTAGCTTCACCATGGTGACCAGAAACTAAATCGGTCCAGCCCCATAAATATTATGGCTACAAAAGTTGATGAGGGATTGGGAATTCTGCAGCGACTAACTCAGCTCCTCAGTCCCCAAAGCCTGTCCACCATTTACAAAGGCACAAATTAAGAGTGTGATGGAACTTTCTCCACGTGCTTAGATGAATGCAGCTCCAACAATACTTTAGAAACTCGACACAATCCTGGACAAAACAGCCCACTTGATTGACACCCCCATCCACTACCTTCAAATTTCATTCCCTCAACCACTGATGAATGGTGGCAGCAGTATTTATAATCTGTATGATGCACTGCTGCAACTCACCTAGGCTTCTTCAACAGCACCTTCCAAACCTGCAACCTTTGCCACCAAGAAGGGCAAGGCAGCAGGTGCATGTAAACACCACCTGCAAGTTCCCCTGCAAGTCACACACCATCCTGACTTGGAACCATGTCACTATTCCTCCACTTCCTCTGGGTCAAAATCCTAGATCTTTCTTGCTGAGTGCTGTGAGTACAGTAAGAGGAGTCAATTTCAGGTCCTTAACTCTTCAGGTTATGAGCCTGATAGAAATCCTCTACCATCAGAACGTGACTCTCTTAATTCATAATTATTTCTGCTTAATTCAATAACTGCCAATAGACCCATCCAGTTGCTTACGACAATCTTAATCAATCTTACTAGATTTCCATCACTAATATCTGGGCATAGGTACTCAAGTTGAGAAAGATATCTGAAGAGAGAACATAACCATCACCTAAAATATTTATATTCAGTATTATATCTATCAGTGTACATCCCTGGTTATTGGACATGTCCATTCCCACCACTAGAATAGATTCACCATAGATTCTGGACACAGTGGAATACCTTTGATTAGAAGTATCCTTGGGCCTGGGAGAACTCACTGATCTTGGCTTGTAGCTTCAGGTCAAGAATCAATTAACATCCCACTCAGCTGATTAATCAGAGTCCTCCATATTGAAGGTAACTTATTGCACTGCTTTTGGGTAAGCAAGGACACAAAGAAATGAGATGGGATAGAGTCATAGAGGTTTACAGCATGGAAACAGGCCTCCGGCCCAGTTTGTCCATGCCGCCTTTCTTTAAAACCCTTAAGCTAGCCCCAATTGCTTGCATTTGGCCCATGTACCTCTGTACCCATCTAACCCCATGTAATTGTCTAAGTGCTTTTTAGAATATAAATTTGTCCCCACCTCTACTACTACCTCTGGTAGCTTGTTCCAGACACTCACCACCCTCTATGTGAAAAAATTGCGCTCCCTGGACCTTTTGTGTATCTCCCCTCTCACCCTAAACCTATGCTCTCTAGTTTTAAACTCCCCTATCTTTGGGAAAAGATATTAATTATCCAGCTGATCTGTGCCCCTCATTATTTAATAGACCTCTATAAGATCACCCTTGAGTCTTCTGCGCTCCAGAGAAAAATGTCCCAGTATACCTTTGGGCTCTTCTGTGCCTACCACCAAGAGTGGCTTATCAGCTTCACAACTGGCTGAATCCAGAAGATTGTCTGCCCAATTGGGCTTGCACCAGCGGAGTAAAAGTACAACTCTTAAATGGGACAAAGTATCCTTACAGTGAAGAAAAAGGCCATTTGGTCCATCTAGTCTACATCGACTCTCTAAAACAGCATCCCATACACAATCCTGTGCATTTACTATGGCCAATCCACATAACTTGCACATCTTTCGATCTAGCAGCTTAGCTCTTCAAACTTATGTCAATAACAATCCCCACGCATCCGTTAACCTGTACTGCAATGGAAAGCCAGAGCAACAATGGGAGACTCCAGTTTTTCCTCCAGGTCATCTCATTCTGATTTGAATTTAGTACCTTCCCTTTCTGTTCCCTGCCTAGCATCATCACATCAGCTTGTGGGTAATGGGTAATAATTGTATCCTTTCCATGCTTGAGAAGAAATTTAAACCCCTAGGGTATATTTCATGACAACTCTGTATTTATCCCTGATATTTAGTGGAATGTCTAGAACATGTTAATGCAATCAAATAGAGTAATGGTCAAATCAGCTTGATTAAATTCTTTCAATAGCTTCGTGGCATTCCAGTCAAACCTGCTGAAGATGATGAGCTAGAGGAAGAGGCTGAGTGGATTTACAGAAATGGTTTCTCAACGCCCACTATTTCTTTACAGGTTAGAGTTTATTTTCCAAATGGCATTGCCTTCTATGTTTTTTAAAAATATCATGTAACAGTTTATGGTAGTTAATATGAAGTGTCGGAAATTTACTTCATTTGGTATTCATACATCATTGCTTGGATTTTTGCTTGGATCACATAGGCTTTGGCTGATTGCATGACAGTCTTCCTCAGCTCAAAACACAATGGAGTTAAATACAAGCCTAATACTAGCATTTCAATGGAACAAACAAAAAGATTCCCAGTGATAGCAAGGTAGAGACCCTTTTCTTCAGATCTCTACAGAGTACAACGCCTACTCACAATGTCCAGAGGAATTCCAAAATGGAAAGAACTCACCCTGGGCTGAAATAGGGGACACAGACTGTCGCAAGAGGCCGAAATCAAACCCAGATCCCTGGCGCTGTGAGACAACAATGCCAATCACTGTGTCACCATGCCACCCTAATCTCTACATTGCAGAAGGAGGTCATTTGTTCCATCGAGTCTGCACTACCACAATCCCACCCAGGCCTGATTCCCGTAACCCCACATATTTAGCCTCCTAATCCCCCTGATACTAGGGTCAATTTAGCATGACCAATCAGCCTAACCCATACATCTTTGGACTGAGAGGAAACCCACTCAGACACGGGAAAATGTGCAGACACTGCATAGACAGTGACCCAAGATCGGAATTGAATCCGGGTTCCTGGCGCTGTGAGGCAGCAGTACTAACCACTGCAGCCCTAATGAAGACCCCCTTTGCAAGTCAATTTGCTGTTGTACAGAATTCAGCTACTCATTTTCATTGAAGAAATCATGAGGATAATTATGATTCAGAAGTGTTCCTTTGACATATTGGTTAATAAAGAATTACTCTATGCCGTTGTAGTTTGCATATTTCTCAGATCAACCTTAAAAACAAATTCTATTAAGTGTTGCTTTTGTAACAATCAGCAGAAGTGAAACAAATAAATTTTTGTCAAGTGAACATCATTTATTTTGGGAGCTCTTGTTGCCAAACATCTGTTTACTATTATAGGAGAGTTCAGAGTACTTGGAACGTGGTCAAGGAGTCAGCAACTTCAGCCGAAAAGGTCCCACTACCATCCAGAAGATAAAAGAAGCACTGAATTTTATGAGAAACCAGCACTTTGAGGTAGATTTATTTGCTGCTATTTGTAATGGCATTGTCTGAGCTAAATACAATAAATGTTTCGTGGTTACATTTTACAAATAATTACAGAACAAAAGAATTGCTAAGAGCCAAGAACATATTGGGAGTAGAAGCACAGTTTGTAAATTTGAGCTCACCGGCAACAGTTTACCCATTTAGAGAACATGTCAGAAGCTGAGACATAATACAGTGGGCCACTGTCAATTAAGAGTGGGAATTCCTGACTTCCACACTTAGTGCGAATTTCAAGCAAGCAGAATCTCACTTGGAGAACATGTTTTCAAAACTTTACCTATGATGATCAGCTTCAAGTCTGCTAGCTTAATTATACTGACATTGCTGCTACGGTAACAGGAACTTCTGGCATTATGTTTATGGCATCCTGTGAATACTGAGCTAAAGTCACTATAGAAGAGTTACGGAGCGATGAGCATCTGTGCTTCAATAGCAACAGAGGAGCTCTGTTTTCACATTGGCAGCTTTTTAGACTTTGGCCCTTCATTCATCATGACATTTCTGCAGTCACTGATCTGTTCAGTCACACATTCTGTTCCACTTTTGATGCCCTTAACCTCATTAAGATCATTACTGTCCTGGTCTCCCTCATATCACCCTCATTTCAACTTTCTTCAATGAAACATGAACATCTATGGCAGTCTATTTATTAACTATTTAATAAATATTAACTATTTATCACTGGATCTAGTTAGATCACATAAAGCACCAACAACTCTTCTGTTTTCTCAATGTTGCTCACTATTCAAAGTTAATATCTTGTTCAAGCTGTTTCTTCAAACAGCATATGAAAGAAGTTGTTCTTAATGTGGACATTTTATTTAAGTTATTCACATGTGTTTCCTTCACTAGGTGCCCTTCATTGCATTCTACAGAAAGGAATATGTGGAGCCAGAATTGAACATCAATGATCTGTGGAAGGTTTGGCAATGGGATGAGAAGGTAGGGGGAGTTAATGTTTGAAACAAAATGAGTTTCTTTCGTAGAAGTTACATTTTAGAAAACAATTTTCATTAAAAGGAAAATATTTTCTAATGGGTGGTTACATACTAGTTGAAAACTACAATAAGATGCACCTATACACTTTCATTTGAAGGAATGTCATTCAATGTGAAGAGCAATCCATGTTCCCAATAGTGAATAATTTTTGGGTTCAGGTTACCTGGTCTGACTAAACCAAATATGGAAGATTGGTAAGTGTATGTGTAAATATATCGGCTGTTATCAACGGAACACTTAAGATCGTTGAAAGTTCTGTACCACCCGCTTCCCCGTTAACTGGTACACTAGTTCTCAAACTCAAACAAATGGGTTTTTCCTTCAATAATGAAGGAAGGCATACGTAGGGCAATGAAGGCTATAATGGATTGGCATGCGTACGAGTTAAAATATGGAAATGGACCACTTAAGTAAATAGCCTTGATACCATTTCTGCACTCTCTTCCTGTAAACCTTTTCCTTCAGATTTAAGTTTGATTGTTGACCTGTCTTATGCCTCAGCCACCAACCCTGGAAGTGCGTTCTGCAATTTTATGTTTACCTCAATCTAAAGTAGTTTCTCTTGCTTTCTGAATTGCATCTCTCAGATTTCGTTTTGTATCTTTGGCCTCTCCTCTAGACCCCTCAACTACTGGCAACACTCTATTTTTGTGTACCCAGTCCCACCCCTCCATAATTTTAAATATCTACATTGTGTTCCCTGGGATCTGTTCTAACTACAAAGCTGCAAATTTTTCAAGCCTTTCCTTAGATTTGTGCTTTCTCATATTAGATATACGAAGTAAAACCGTAGAGGAAATAATCTCTGGCTATTACCTGAGCTACTAGCAAATTGACATTGGATAAATAGGATCAGAGAGTTGAATATGTGGCTTGAAGATTGGTGTGGGAGAAATAAGCTTTGATTTATGGGGCACTGGCACCAGTCAGGAAAGACGAGCTGTACGTTTGGGGCAATCTTCACCATCGCAAATGATGTAACTACGGCTGTGGGGAGGGCTTTGCATTAAATAGTGAGAGCTGGGGGAGGGTTTGTGAGGAGATATTTGGAAAGTTAAAGAGGACAGACAAGGCAATGGGGCAGGCAGACAGGATAGTGATAGTTATAGTAACCACAGTGTGACAGTGTGCACTAATATAACAGTGCACCAGCAAATATGGTCAGAGTAGCCAAGGAGGGTTCAGGTGATGGGGGATTTAGAAATCCAAAGATATTGAAGTACTTATAGATGTGAATAAAAGCAAGTTGAACGGGACAGAAAGAAAAAGAAAGAGTTTAACAGTAACAATGCATCAGAGAGTAAGATCCAGTCAGGGAGAGTAGTAAAATTGAACTCACTTTATTTGAACATGCAGAACATCTACAATAATAAAGAACAACCCAGCATGGGAAACAGGCCCTTCGGCCCAACGAGCCCGTGCTGCCATTTCAACAAAGCGTTTTGATAGGATAGATGAACTAATGACAAAGACAGTGTCACCTAGAAATCTGCCTTGTATTCCTTTAAAGCCTCAATATTTTATGAATAGTTTTGAAGTTTATTAGTGTCACAAGTAGGCTTACATTAACACTGCAGTAAAGTCACTGTGAATAATGTGGAAATGATTAGAATGCAAGTTTTTTTTTAAAACTAGTTTTGGTTAGGATAGATTGTGTCTTTTTGAAAATTAAAATTATTGATAATGATTTTTACAACACCAGAGGGCACTACTGGTATTTTCTGAGAGTGCAAACTGTACAATAAAGTCTACACCTGTGCAATAATGAACAGATTGTTAAGAAACAGAAGTTATGGGTGTTAGCCTGTTCAAAACTATTCCTGTCCACTGTTTATGGTCCTACCACAAGGAAGTGTTCGTATTGTAATTTGAAGGAACTTAATTCTGAAATTTGCAAGTTTGGTGGCGAGATATTGTCAAAATGTTGTTGAATTGAAAGATTCACGGTGCATTTTTCTTTAGTTAATCTGGCCATATAGTTCTTTCCTTGCTCTCGTCGCCCGTACACTAGCCTGCCCTGCCCCCCACCACCCTCTTGTGTGCACCCGCCCCTCCCCCCAACACACACACACACACACACACACACACACACACACACACACAGACTAGTGCACACTTATTAAGCCCAGTGGAATTTTTTTTAATGACAAATATTCCTGGAGCACCGTTTGAATTATGTTTTGCAATGGCCTATTACAGTGGACACAGCTGAGGACTCGAAAAGAAAACCTTACCCGACTGTTCCAGAAAATGCAGGCATACCAGTATGAACAAATTTCTGCTGATCCTGATAAACCCTTGGCAGATGGAGTTAGAGCGCTTGATACAGCAGACATTGAAAGGTAATTTTCTGATGTATCAAATGGGAAATTAGATTTCAAAACTATTTTTTCTGCAAAGTCTTAAAGAGCCTTCATCTGTTTCTTAATTTAATCATTATATGTTGGACTGTTAGATTTGTAAAACAGCATGTTTTGAAATAATAGAATGAAATGGCTGGAGACTAATTTAGTGAAAATTACTCTGATGTCAGAGAATGATAAGACACAAGTTGTAACCCATAGTTTGACATACACTGCATTACATAGAACACACTTGCCCCAAAAGATCATGGATGTTTGGCCATTTGCAGTTTTCAGGAAGGAGTGTTCAGATTTCTACTGCCTTTTACTGAAGTGTTTCTTGATTTCACTTTTGAATGGCATACCTCAAACTTTAAGGTTATGTTCCCTTGCTCTAAATTTCCTTCACCAAAAGAGAGGTTTTTTTCTTCTTTCATCAAATGCTTTGATTTCTTTTTAAACTCATTTTTTTCTCAAGTAAAGCTGAATTTATACAACTTGTCCTCGTAATTCCACTCTTAAGACCTGCTGCCTTTTAATTGAAGGTGCACAGAACCCCTGCCAAAGTCAACGTGTTTCTCTTGAGGATCCTTTCTATTCTTGGATGCTAATGACACCATAATACAATGCAAGTCTAAAGAACTGAGCACAGTACCCCTGGTGGGATCTTAACTAAAACTGTCTACAATTGAAGCTTCGTTCCCTCATGTTTTGCCCAATGTAAGGTAAAGGCCAATGCTCTTTACCTTTTTTGATGTTATTTCACTTGGGATTTTTATCTTCTTTCCATGTAGAAAATTTGAAAACAATTTTACATTTTCTGTATTCGTTTATGTTATATCTGCTTCAGTGCTTCTTTGTCTTATGGAGATTTTCCCCTTTTCATTTGTATAGACTGAAGGATGTACAGTCGACTGATGAGTTGCGAGATGTCTATAATCATTTCCTGCTGTATTATGGTCGTGATATTCCAAAAATGCAAAATGCGTCAAAGCCAAGGAAAAAGAAATACAAGAAGAGCCAGCAGGGCGGAGAGGATGAAGAGGAAGGTTAGTGTATCATCGTTTTGACAAAGTTTTCCATTCCTATCTTCTCCTGTGTGGAAGATGAAGTCATTTTCTTGAAGCGCTAGCACATAGAATAGCCTTTAATAAGGTATGTTGCTGTAGGCAAGATTTTCAGTGTCATGGGGGTGTACAGAAAATAGTATTTTTAAAGAATTTTCAAAGTTTTAGTTTTAATCATCTGCCTTAAAGATTTTAATGCTAGTACTTATCATTACTTGCCATTTTGGGATCAAAACTAGAACAGGAAAGCTCCTGTGAGTGAAAATTAATTTGCACTAGAATTATTATCCTTTGTGTTCTTGGATATTAATGAGACTATAATGCAATGGAAGTCTAAAATGCAGTACTAGAAGCAAGTGGGGCAAATTTATATAAGATGACTTCCCTGTCATAGTAGAAACAGCTTGAGTATTTCTGAGGTGACGAGTGTTTTTGATAGAAAGTGTACAAGTGAATTTTCCCTTCAGCAATCTCCTACTTGGGATTTTATTGCAGAGTAAAAAATTTAAGGGATCAAAATAGTGACATTGTAATATGGGATCAGTGGCAGCCTTTTATCTCAAAAAATGATGGCTTGTGCCATAGCTGTCCTTTCTATTAAGCTTCACCTAGTGTGACTTGGGCCTCACTTTGGCATGGCAGTCTCTTTGACATTTTCTGCAGAGGAAGGCATTGGGCTGACAACCTTCAGGATTCTCTGGGCCCTCTCCTCAGCTAGCTAAGCTTTTCGTTCCTCTCCTTTTCTGATGAGAATGTTGAGCAATCCTGTCTCCTTTTGTGTGAGTTTGAATGAATACCTGCTTTCAGAGTTCCATATTACTAGCCTGTTTAATCTTTGCTTATATATTTTAGCTGCTGTATATCATTGTAAAGGTAGTTAAATACCAGTTGATGACCTACAAACCAACGTAAACAAGAGTTGTTTGGAGAACAAATTGATCTTTTTAAATGTCCAGTTTTTTTTTGCCTTTTAAGATTAAATTCCATGCAGTGACAATTATGTGGGTTATTGATGACAAACAGTAGCAAAGAATCTAAACCTGACAGAAATTTTCTGAAATATTCCCAATTACCTGCAAGTCTGAAAATAAAGAACGTAGGCATGTATACCATGGTTGGATTTTGGGCAAATACTACGCATCCGTGATAACATTCTATTGTTGTATTCCATCTGCAGTAACTTTAGTATTGGGGTGGTCACCATTTTATCCCCTTAATCGGGTTACTTATTGCTATCTATTATCATTTCTTCAGGAGAACGAGATGAAGAGGTTGAAGATGATGAACATCATGGGCCTGAACTGAAGCAGGCTTCTCGCAGAGACATGTATACTATCTGCCAGACTGCGGGTCTAGGTAAAGAGTCAGAGCCCGTGTGTCTCAGCTCGATAACCGTAACTTTGTTTTTTTTTGCCTTGAGATTGTTTTTAATAGCAAACCAAATTAGTTTTTCTTTTTAGACTAACCAGTATTAAAGGGTGAGCAACATTTGCTTGCAAAAGAAAAATTTTCTGTTTGATAGGTGCAGTCTTACTGTGCACATTAAGTTGTCTCAAACTTCCAACATGGTTAACCTGGTTGTAACGAAATCCAAAAGTGACTTCAAATTATCAGACATCTGGGGACGGTTTTGCGGCAATGAGAGGGACTGGCTGTGAAGTAAAAATAAAATTGACCTTTTAATATAGCTATGCTATGGCTGGTCCTGTTTTAGCAATGTCAGCATCATTGTGGCTTTAGCTTGGTTTAGTCATTCCTTATGAGTAAAATATATATGATCCATGATCATAATGCTGGATTGGGACAAAAATCAATCATGTATCATTTAAATTTTAAGCATTATTCAGAAAAGTAGACTAAACTTTATTACAAATTAGGTTTCAAATGTCTGTCAAGCAATAATCTACTGGAAGTTAAGTTAGCTACAGTGTACAGAGATTTATGCTGGTCTCTGAATTTGCCATATCCCCATAATACCAATGCCAATAATCTTCCTTTTCGCCATCTCATGGATGGATTCAGTGTATAGATAGTTACACTGTAGATCAATAAAGATGTACATTGGGAAAACAGCAGGTGACTGGTATGATTGCTGACATGAGTGAAAACATAGGAAAGTTGAATACTCAGACGTTGAAAGTAAACGTGAGCTATAATTAAACTCTGGCCCTTTCGACAATTACTGAGCACACTCAAGTCAATGGGATAGAATCTAAATTCCAGTGTTTGACTGTTACATTTGATTTAGTAATCATAAATCTGACTAATTGATGTATTAAAAACTTTGTTTCTGCACACACATTCTCCACTCTAAATTCCTATGTCTGCATTTGTAAAGGAAGCTGTCAGTTTAAGTTTGCCAATGCTGTAAAAATAACCTTGTCAGTGGTGATGTTGCAACTTCTTTCGTGAGCAGGCTATAGTTACAACATGAAACACTTGCAGTGGCAACCTCCTGTGTGATTGACAGTAGTAAACTATCCCTCCTGGTCCTTTTTGACCAATCTGCAGCCTTCGACACAGTTGCAAGCACACCATTTTCCTCCCATGCCTGTCCACCATTGTCCAGCTGAATGTGGCTGCACTTCCTGGGTTTTTTTAATCCATCCAGTCATAGCCGGAATCATTTGCAACAGCTTTTCTTCTTGCTCCAGCACAGGTCCATATGTTGTCCCCCAAAGGTCTGTGCATGGTATTTCTCAAATAAATGAGGCCGTTCAGTTAAATCTTCCAGTAGAATAGTCAGTTTCCATATGTATGCTGACAACACTCAACTTCACCTCACTTGACCTCTGTGGTGTCTGAATTGTTTGATTGCTTATCCAACATCCAGTACTGGGTGAGCAGAAATTTCCTCCAAATAAATATTAGAAAAATCCAAAGCAATTGTTTTCACCCCCTGCCGCACATTCCAGTCCTTTTCTTGTCAATTATCTGAGGTTAAACTAGACATTTGGCAACCCTACTGTCCTATTTGATCTCAAAATGAATTAATGACTATGTATCTGTGCGAAGACTGCCTATTATTCCTTCCATAGTGTTGTCATACCCGCACCCTGCTTCAGCTTATTGACTGCTGATTGCCTCATCCAGGCCTTTGTTATTTCTGAATTTGACTATTCCGAAACACTCCTGACTGGCCTAGCATCTTCCCCCCTCCATAAACTTGACATCATCCAATACTCTACTGCCCGTATCTCAACTTGTACCAAATCCAATTGCTCATTGACCTACATCTGTTTCCAGTTAAGCAATGCCTCGATTTGAAAGTTCTCTTCCTTGTTTTGAAATCCTTTCATGGCTTTTCCATTCCCTATTTCTATAACCTGCCCTTTGACCCTCTTTGATATCTGCCTTCCTCCAATTCTGGTGCCTACTACAACTGCAATTTTAATTGCCCCACAGTTGGCAGCTGTTTTATCAGCTGTCATGACGAGAACTTCTCAAATTCCATTCCTAAGCCCCTCTGCCTCTTATTTTTCTGCCTTTGAGATGTTCAAAACCTACCTCATTGGCCAAACTCTTGATCATCTAATATCTCCTTAATCTGGCTTGGTATCAAGATTTGCTTTATGACGCTTTTGTGAAGCAGCTTTAAACTCTATTACATTAAAGGCACCCCATAAACAGTTTTTCTGATCAGTGTGGATGTAGTAATTTATCATGGAAATCCTTGAAAAATGGTTTCACGTTGTGGAGAATGAGTTACATCTGAAAGTCTTAGTCCAGTTGTTTCTGGCTTCTAATTCCATATTAGCCAAAGACTGCAATTGATCGTAACTCCTTGTTTGAAACACCATGAGATCATTTATTCTAAATTGAATCATAAGATAGAAATGATTGTGACACTAGAAATAGAGTGCACGACTTATTAATGCATCCTGCTGGTTTTCTAAACACCTGTTTTATAGATGGGCTTGCAAAAAAGTTTGGCCTGACTCCTGAGCAGTTTGGTGAGAATCTGCGAGACAGTTACCAGAGGCATGAGACAGAGCAGTTTCCTGCTGAACCATTGGAGCTGGCAAAAGATTACGTCTGCAGGTTAGCAGTAAAACTGGCACATCTACTGCCAGCTTTGAGATCTTGGCAGTACTCATGACGTATGTCTTAATATTTAACACTATGTCAGCCACCTTTTGAAGTTTAGAATACTATTTCAAAACTTGCATTAAGAATAAATATTTTCACTAAATTAATACTGTGAACTTTGATTGTGACTTTTGCAAATATGGAGTTAGCTACCTGCATCAGTCTGATAATAATTGTATGCCTATTTCAGTCAATTTCCAACACCTGAGGCTGTTCTGGAAGGTTCTCGATATATGGTGGCCATGCAGATTGCCCGAGAACCATTGGTCAAGCAAGTTGTAAGACAGACCTTCCAAGAGAGAGCCAAGGTTAATATTACTCCCACAAAGAAAGGCAAAAAGGTAATGTGCAGAACCTGAGAATAGATATACTTTTACAAGTCAAGAAAGACAAAACCAGTAAAAAGGGGGAGGTGGTGGGGGCGCCTTTGGATATAACACTTGGCTGCACTCATGGCTTCCCACATCTAAAACTGTGTGGCACCCAGTTAACTCCTCGTGAATTAAAATAAAAATGGAGCAATAACGAATGGAGAATTGATTTCTACAGTTAAATTATGCATGTAGTCTTGTTTTGTATTTAGCTAAGTACAAAATAAATTAATTTTTCCTTGTGTAGTTGATTCATAAACAGAAGTAGGATGTTAAGCCTTCTCCATCATTCAACAACATCATGGTTGACTTGATTGAGGCCTTGACTCTATTTGTTTGCCTGCCCTCTATAATCTTTTAATTCCTGTTGATCAAAAATCTAACTCTACTTTTAATGTATTCAGTGATCCAGACTCCATTGCTCTGCGAAAGAGAATTCCAAAGACTATCAATCTTCTATCAATCAGGAAATTCTTCCTGATCCCGTTCTTAAATGGGTGACCCTTATTTTTAACCGTTGCCCCCAATTATAGATACTGCCACAAGAAGCAACATCATCTTTCATCCATCATGTCAAGGCCCCTCAGAATCTTGTATATTTCAATAAGATCATTTCTTATTCATTTGAACTTTAATGAACGTAGGCACAACTTTTCCTCATAAGAAAGCCCCTTCATCTTAGGAATCAGCTGAGTGAACCTTCTCTGCACTGCTTCTAATGTACGTATATCCCTCCTCCCTCTTCTGCACCGAATTCCCAAGTTTGCACTGTGTACCTCATTGCACTCAGGCCTAGTCAAACTCTGTATGATAGCACAATCTAATAGACAGTTGATGACATACCCAAGTCATAACTGCTGAATCAGCTTCCTACTACAGTGATTAACACCTGTTCATTTTCAAGTTAACATTTGTACGTCACACTCTCCTCCCACGTTCTGAGACTTAAATGACTATCTGCTCCTCTGAGATACTATTAATGCAGTAAGATGTCTTACAACATCAGGTTAAAGTCCAACAGGTCTATTTGGTAGCAAACGCCACTAGCTTTCGGAGCGCTTGCTGCTCCTTCCTTAAATGGACTTGTTGGACTTTAACCTGATGTTGTAAGACTCCTTACTGTGTTTATCCCAGTCCAACACCGGCATCTCCACATCATACTGTTAATGAGCAAACACTGAAATTAATGGTGTTAAAAGTTAAACTTTAACTTTAAAGTTTATTTATTAGTCATAAGTAAGGCTTACATTAACACTGCAATGAAGTTACTGTGAAATTCCCCTAGTTGCCACATTCCGGCGCCTGTTTGGGCCAATGCACCTAACCAGCATGTCTTTCAGATTGTGGGAGGAAACCCACGCAGACATGTTACGATAGATGTAATGTACCTCATACAATAAATATTTAAAGCCACAGCCATCATGGAACTAGCCGAGTCATTTTTACAGAGAGCTGGCTGGTACCCAGTGGGCCATTTGGTCCATTCCTGTGCTGCAACTATTCTCTAATTTTACACACAACCTGAAAGATGGTAATTCTAAATATCCTGTGGAGATTTGGATGTGCAATATGTCAGAATTCTGTGCAGTAGAGATTGGTGTTTAAAATAAATTGGGCAAAATAGGATGATTATGTCGAACAGTTTTCAGCAATCTTTTATATTCCTAATAAATGTATCTACCATACAGCACAAATTTTCTCAGATCTTAGAGCGCTGTGAGATTCTAATGCTGGGCCCATTTTTGTGGTTGCAGGATATTGATGAAGCACATTTTGCTTATTCATTCAAATATGTAAAGAACAAGCCAGTCAAAGAATTAAGAGATGATCAGTTCCTGAAAATGTGCCTTGCCGAAGACGATGGCTTATTAACAATTGACATCTCTATAGATATGAAAGGACTTGAGGGGTGAGTTATTACAACAGCACATTAAATTCTCATGGCAGGTGTTGCAAATATTATTGACTCCCTCTATCTAGTGGAGCAGTGCAACTAATGTTTGCAAATAGAATTTGGCATTTATTACATAAAGCTTTTGCTGCTAATGAATGCACTGGGGGCACTTAATTTTTGTCCAGGTTGGGATAACACATTTAAAGTTTTGGCTGATCTGATCTTGGATGTCATTCCTTGGTGAATATTTTCATAGATGATTGGATCTCCTCTTCCTTCGCCCCTTCCAAAAAATTTAAAGGCCTCTGAAATAATGAACAGGAGAGTGGAAATGATGATTGAAGTATTCTTCAGGACGCAAACTTAGTTCTTTACGACAGAACAGTATTTCTCTTCAACCTGTCACAGAGAAGCTCAGAGAAATCATGTGGATCAAACTTCAATTAACCAACCTGGTCCAAAAGTTGATGAAAATAGCATAATAAGTCTCACAACACCAGGTTAAAGTCCAACAGGTTTATTTGGCAGGAATAGCTTTCAGAGTCTCAGGCTCCTTCATCAGGTGACTCACCTGATCAGGGACTGCCAAATAAACCTATTGGACTTTAACCTGGTGTTGTGCGACTTCTTACTATGCTTACCCCAGTCCAACGCTGGCATCTCCACATCATCGAAAATAGCATAAGCAGGAAGAGGGAATACAGTTTAATTTGATCAGTGTTTCAATATGATGTAATAAAAATTGAAGTTGCACGCTTTCAGTTAAGAATTGGTGTTTAACAAAGACAAAGTTTCTTAATTTTTCATTATCGTATTTAAGTTTATATACAACAACACCACGAGGTTTGGTGGAGAGCAAGATGCCAAGCAGTAAGTATAAGCCAACAAAATGGGACAACTTAACCCTGTGCAGAAAGGAGGGGAGTCCTGTAACTTTATCTCATACAGTTCAATTTTCCTACTTTTTCTATCCAACCGGTTACCAAAGCTCTTTAGTGTTTGCAAAGTGACTTCGTTAATGCTATGAGATATGAGTTTCCCGATGGCAACAATTGGGCAGGACAACACAAGTTCAATCTCTGGTGTGTGATAACTGATTGAGTACTGTCAGGGCAACTGACACTTAGTATGAAATTTACCCAACTTTGTCACTGGACAAATGGCAGGGCCGTTTATGGGTCAGAAACCAGATTACAGTTGAATTGGACTTTGCAAAGGCACTTTAACTAAGCCAAGGCATGAGCATCCCACCTCCTGGTTCCCAGACAATCGTGCACTGAATCAGCCAAAGGAAGGTTTCCCAATTAAAGGGACCATGGCATTGGTTACAATGGCTTACCAGTGATTGAATTTTTGAGGCTGCAGCTACCACAGAAATGGAGAGGAGACCTGGTATTGCCCCCCCCCCCCTCCCAACCCCAGGAGTTTCACTCGTACTTGGAACAGGATTTGAGGGGCTGCAGCATGGTGAGCTCATACCACTCCTTTCTCACCTTGCAAGAGAAGAGAACATGTAACTTTGGCAAGAGGCCAGTGAAAAGGAAGTGTTATTCAGAAGGGCATAGTTCTCAGTGGCAGCCTATCATGGCAACCTGGGCTTCCTGATTCATACGTGCTCTGACATGAAGAAAGCTGATTCTATGCCTGTAGGCACTGTGTCAAGGGTTAGGGGAGAGGCAGAGTCTTGACTTGGGCTGGATCCCTATATTCATTCCCTATGCCCTGTGGAAGGGCATCTGATGTTGGTGGTGGTGTTGCTTTCCCTTTTATCCCTTAGCAGATGTGGAGCTCCGTAAGCTCCACTCGTATCATGGTGGAGGCTGCCAGTGAAGAACAGCTGAAGTTAAGTAGTAGGCAGTTTAAATGCCTTCCAAGGAGTTGGTAATCGTCTGTCAAGCAGTGAGAGCACCCTCTCCAGGAAGAAGTACACCTTGCCCAGCTGCGGCTGGAGTTCATCAGTTTTACTGATTAAAGTCTTCCCAGTCTGTCGGCTTCACTGAAGAAAATCTCCCTACTGTGCACTCCCCAGGTGAAGGAAAGTGAGGTTGAGGCCACACAACAGATCAACCATGGTTGATTAAATAGCGGAGTGGACTTGAGTTTCCAAATGAGCTGCCACACCTATTTCCCATGTTCACATCGTATTAGTGAAACCTGTCAGGGATGGAATGATGTCGCGATCAGACCTGACATCACTTTCAGGGAATTTAATTTCCTGTATGCACTCAAATCCACCTCTACTTGCTTAGGAAATTTCCTATCCTTTGTGTCCAAAGCTAACTTTGGCAAGGTACCTGAGGACTCTTAAGTGCCTAAAACACCTGCTCCACCACAACAAGTACACATTGGCAAACAGTGTGTACCATCTCCAAGATGCACTGCAGCAACTCACCAAGCTTCCTTCACATTCCAAATCCACGCTGTTTACCACCTAGAAAGAGAAGGGCAAATGGCATGGGAACACCTCCACCAACAACTTCCCCTCCAAACCACACAGCATCCCGACTGCCGCAGTTCAAGAAGGCAGCTTATCACCAGCTCCTCGAGCAATTAGAGATGGGCAACAGGTGTAGGTCTTTTTAGTGTACTCACATCTCATGAACAAATACATATTTGGAGAATGTTAGGTGCTTCCTGGAGATTTTAATCTAGTTATGAGAGTTTTGTTAAACTGATTCTGGAAATACTTTGTGACTGCCTGTATTCTTACCTCTGGGAAGCCAGATGATGATTTAATATGCTTCAGATTGCCCCTCCCTGTTAAAGTTTAAATGGAGAAACTTTCCTTGGTATTCATGGCGTGCAAGTTGATATCTTATTAGATAATGAGTTTGTTTTTTATCTCCCATCTTTTAGTTACGGGAATGACCAGACTTATTTTGATGAAATCAAGCAGTTTTATTACCGTGATGAATTCAGCCATCAAGTACAAGAGTGGAACAGACAACGCAGCATGGCAATTGAACGATCACTGAACCAGTTCCTTTATCCACAGATGGGCAAGGAGCTGAAAAACAAATTACTAATTGAGACAAGGGACTATCTTTGCAAGGTATTTAATGAAAAGTTATAATTTTTGCTCTGGATGTAAACCTTTTAGGACAGGAACGTGGGCTATATTTAGGATTCGTTGTGGCTTCCACCTCCCTTATAGCAATACAACATTTCAATGTTTTCTCCCACACATTGTATTTTTGCATCATGAAAATATTGATCCATTCTAAATCTTCAGGTACACCACCTTTATCCCATTAAATATTTTATTTATTTTAGCCTATTCACCGGAAGGGACATGAGTGGTAAAATCCAGAAAAGCAGCATCTATATACACACTCAGTTTAAAAAAAATTAAATACCTTACTTTAAATCGTACTTGGCATTCTTTGACATTGTGGAGATGTTGGCATTGGACTGGGGTAAACACAGTAAGAAGTCTCATAACACCAGGTTAAAGTCCTACACGTTTAATTGATAGTAAACCCACAAGCTTTCAGAACAATGTTCCTTCGTCAGGTGAGTGGAAAGTTCTGATCAGGGCGTATAAAGGCACGCACAGTTAACAGAATACTGATTAGAATGCAAGTCTTTACAGCTAATCTGCTATTGAAGTCTTAAAGGTGCAGACAGTGTGAGTGGAGATAGCATTAAGCATAGGTTAAAGAGATGTGTATTGTCTCCAGACAGGACAGTAAGTGAGATGTTACAAATTCAGGCAAGTCATGGGGGTTACAGATAGTGTGACACGAACCCAGGATCCCGGTTGAGGCCGCCCTCATGCATGCAGAACTTGGCTATCAGTCTCTACACAGCGATTTTGCGCTGCCATGTATCGTGAAGGCCATCTTGGAGAATGCTTACCTAAAGATCAGAGGCCAAATGCCTGTGACCGCTGAAGTGTAGGTTTATTTGGAATTACAAATAAGAAGCGGGTTGATGGGTTTTTGATAAGAGAGGGGATTAAGGGTTATGGGGAGAGGGCGGGAAAGTGGAACTGAGCCACGACAGATCAGCCATGATCTTATTGAATGGCGGGGCAGGCTCGAAGGGCCAGATGGCCTACTCCTGCTCCTATTTCCTATTTCTTATGTTCTTACAAGCTTTCGGAGCACTGTTCCTTCGTCAAGTGAGCGGAGAAGTGGATTCACAAGCACATTGACAGAGTCATAATTGCTAGCTAATGGTTGGAATGCATGTCTTTACAGGTACAGTCAGTGTGCGTGGAGAGAGGGATAATCACAGGTTAGAGAGGTGTGAATTGTCTCAAACCAGGACAGTTAGTAGAGTTTTGCAAGCTCAGGCCAAATGGTGACTTTTCACTAATTTTGTGATTCATTTGGACACTAATTACTCAAGTGCCATCCCAAAAGTGGCCTGTTCCCATACTATAATGTGATGTTGGAAATGTACGTACATCTGATGGTAAATAGAAGGAACATCAGAATGCTTCAAAGAAAAGTAGGGTTTTAAAAATGTATAGTTTAGGGTAGAGTATTTGAATGATAAAAATTCACACGCTTCACTGTGGGACCAGGATGAAGAAGTCAGTGACCCTGCATCTAAAAGGATCTGCACCCACGACTCAAAGCTACCACCCTTCAGCGTAGGCTGTCAATTAATTTTCAGTCTCACTAGAAGCTTTAAAAAAAAGTGAAGCTGAAAATGAAAAGGTTGGTGCAGATACTTTACCAGATGCTCTTTTTAAGTTGCACAAATAGATTTTCCGAGTAGAAAAATAAATTTGGTGATTGAATCCAAATGTTTGAATGATAACTGGATTTACTAGTTGACTGACTGATGGTCATGTTAAAACCTGAGTTCTGTGTCTTGTTAACCTCTTTGCTTAAAAATGCCAATTTTATACTCTTATTATTTTGCTAGTGTTGCAGCCGCAAGCTTTACAACTGGCTAAAAGTTGCACCTTATCGACCTGACCAGCAGAACGAAGAAGACGATGACGACTTCATGGAGGAGAATCAGGGAAAAGGAGTTCGAGTGCTAGGTTTGGCATTTTCAGGAGAAAGGTGTGTGTGCAACGAAGCATTTATTTTCAGATTCCAGTGAGCAATTATCTATGCTGGGAGAATGTTGGAAAATATCAATTGTGTTTTCATGCAAGAATACTTGTGGCAAAATCACCACAAGAAAATCTTAGCTCCTAAACAAAGGAATTACCCTTTTTTTTAATGCAATGCATAGAAGAAGGATGATGTATATTGACATGTATTCAACAGAATTTTATATATATTCAGTTCACATTTTATTGAGAAACATAAGTTTTGCAAATTACAGTAATTTCCTTAAATATTTCAGTTTGAACTATTATTCTTAAACTAAAGCAAATGCAGCATAGGTATACAAAGTAAATACAAAATTTCAAATGGACTTTACCACGATTATGTTCTTTTTTTTTAATGTTATGTCGTTTTATTTGACAATTCTAACAAATAACTCAGTACCAGCAAGAGGGTCCAAAAAAGTTTCTAGAAAGCAGGTGGGTGAGGTTTGAGGACATGGGCTCGCACCCTCCATTTCCCCAGCTCCATCCTGCCATCCACACCCCCAGGAAGCGGATCCGTGCCCCTCACCAGGCTCACGATGCCCGGTTAGGTGGCATCTCGCCCACCCTCAAATGCCAACTGTCATTTTTAGTGCTGCTTTCTTCTGAAGGAACATCCTTCTGTTAACCTGGCTTTTCCTCTGGTAGGCTGGCAAAGCACAGTGGAACAACCAACACAAAGCATGACCGTCTGTGCATGGCTGAAAACTCGTGATTTTGTAGTAACCAGGACATTTGACATCCGTAATGTAGGAGTTGGGGCTGTGCACCAGCCGCTGCTTCTTGAATTTCCTCTTCTCCTTAGGAGACGGATGCAACAAATCCTTTGCCAGAGGCATCTTTAGTGTTGGTTCACTAGCATGGAAAAGCTTGTGTTCTTCACCTTGGACAATTTAGTGGAGGGAATGGGTTCTGCTAAAAGATTCAGTTAAACTGTTATAATACTGAATAAACTTGTGCTTGGGTTTTTTTCCCTATGTGGAGTGTCATAGAACATACTTTAACCTTGCATATTTTTTCTTTCTGTGATATTTATTAGTAGATTTGCCTGAAACATTGTTAAAGTTAATTAGTCGCAAGTAAAGCTTACATTAACATTGCAATGAAGTTACTGTGAAATTCCCCTAGACGCCACAATCCGGCATTATTGCTCCTTAAAAGTAATTTGAACTAAGTTTCTGGTGTTTTCCAAGTCACTTTTCAGCTTACAAGTGAAGAAATGGCTGGTCAAGTGTATAACAGCTATGTAATCTGATTCGTGATGTGATTTAAAATCAGATTCTAGAATCTGGAGATGTTTGTCTATTTGAAGAGTGTAAAGCCAATCTTAATCAAAGCTGCCTTGTGCAAGCAGCTAGTAAAGGCCACGTGGTAAAAATTGTAAGAGAAGTGTTCTAGTCCCACTCTATGGCCTCAATCTCTCCTGCATTCCTTTTCTTTAATATGAACTGATGCTCACTGATATTATCAGCCCAGCCTTGCTGTGCCTGTTCTCCATTCTGACACATATAGAGTGATAGCTTAATTTTCAGTAGACTCCTGCAAAATCAGTTTAATTTGCAAACTTAAATATAAATAGTTTTAATCTATACGGTAAGAAAGTTTCATTTGGGATAGGCTTTTTCTCTGTGCGGATCTACTTAAAACTGAAATTCCTGTTTCCTGATATTACAATGGACCATCAGTTTAGTAAATTACAGACATATTGGAGCTATGGTAGCTTCATCAAAAATATTAATGTTTTATGTAATTTTCTTTTTTGCTAGGGACACACCAGCCTTCTGTTCTCTTGTTAATGGAGAGGGTGAAGTGACAGATTTCCTTCGTCTGCCTTATTTCTTGAAGCGGAGGAATGCTTGGCGAGAAGAAGAAAGAGAGAAAAAAGTAATCTGTTTGTTTGTGACCATTGAAATATTCCATACACAATTCTTCAAGTGTGTTGCTTGAGACTGCAGTGGTAATGTGCAAGTCTGCATTAACTGTTTATAACTTCCATGAATTAAGAAAATAATTATGTCCAGATTTGCAGATGATACCAAATTGGGAGCAATAGCTAATGACAAATGCCAGTGTGCATTCATTTACAAAGACTTTGACAAGCTTGATTTAATGGGCAAAAAAATTGCAGATTCCATTTAAGGCAGGGAACCTAACGTAATGTGTTTGGGTAGAGGTAAGATTAATGTGAATTTAGCAACTAAATACGAAGGCATTTGAGGTATTGGAGTAAGGGTGATATCTTCAGAGCTTTAGTAGCCTGGTCACCTTCAACAAGTGGAATCTGGTGCTAATTAGGAATGTTCCACAACAGTATCATAGATAAAAGGTTTTGTTGGACTGAAAGTCTTGAAGTTGTTGCTGTGGTCGTTGACGGTTGCAATTTAACTTGGCACAAACAAACTGTTCCTCTAACAATGAAATGCTAAGAAGCAACCGGAACGAACTAAGACATTTTAGTTAGGTTATGCAATGGAGTTGATCTTGTGTATGCATTTTTCTTTTCATTCATGGGATGTTGGCATCAGGGCAAAACCAGCGTTTGTTGCCCATCATCAATTGCTTTTGAAAAGGTGGTGGTGAACCACCTTCTTGAACTGCTGCAATCCATGCAGTGCGGAAACACCCACAGTGTTGTGAGGAAGGGAGTACTGGGTTTTGACACAGTGACAGTGAAGAAATGGTGATATAGTTCCAAATCAGTGGTGTGAGGCTTGGAGGGGAACTTGCAGGTGGTAGTGTTCTCATACACCTTGTACTTCTCAGCGGCAGCAGTCACAGGTTTGGAAGATGCTGTTGAAGAAGGCTCGATGAGTTGCAGCAGTGCATCTTGTATGTGGTACACACTACTGTGTCCTACTACTACTACTACTGTGCACTGGTGGAGAGAGTGATTGGTTATGGTGATGGATGCAATTCCTTTTTGCCCAAATGATGATCAACTATTATTGTGCCACTTACTTTGCCAGCAAGTCAAATATTTTGCAATTCTGCTTTATGAATAAGAATAAAATGCTGTAAATAAGAAATACAAATGGATAATGATGAAAGTATACTGATAAGTTAACATCAATAAAAAGAAAAGTTATAATTTCGTTTATGTACCTTTTATTAGAACTCGAACAGAAAATTTAGTTTTTTATAACTCCATTATGAAACAGCATAGACATTTATTTGAAATGTTATATCATGCGTTCTCTTTACAGTCACTGGCTGATCTGTATCTTTCCAATATTTTCTGTTTCTATTTTACATTTTGTCTTTGTTTTTAGAATTTGGCGTTTACCAGACTGCTGTTAAATTTTTAACACATCTTGTCCCATTGTTGCCCATAAATGCAAAGAGAAATAGGCATGAAGAAAAGTAAATTGCATTGAATTGCAATAGCTTAATTCTAAACCTTCCTGTCCACAGGCACACGATATTGAAACTTTGAAAAAGTTTCTTCTAAATAAGAAACCCCATGTTGTGGCTGTGGGTGGAGAAAATAGGTAAGGAAGTAGTTTGTTAATGTAATAAATAATTAAGTTAGACGTTTCTGAACAACCTGCTCATACACCAACACGATGGCTGTATTTGAGATGTGAACAGCCCCTGTTTTTGTTTGACTCGTTTTAAAGCTTTCTATTGCTTCCAGTCAAAATCTCAGTTTCGTTTGATAGGTACTTTGGCACTTAGTTGTCTTTGTCAGATAGTGAAGTAAGTACAAAGAATTCCGCCTCTGGAAGTAATATTTGTCGGACAAGTTCCATATCAACTATATATGGCTGTAATATAAACACCAGTGATTAAGGGTCTTGGAATACGTAGCAGCAACCAAAAAAATCAGTTTCACTGAATTACAGACGTATAGATGAGGCAATGTTGCAATTTGCTTTTAAATCTTATTTGCTAATTATTATCAAAATATTTATGTTACACATAGAATCTTTATAATAATTTTGTAACAAAATGGTACGTTTTACTTTAACCGTAATACTGATACAATGAAACCTCAGAAATCACTGGTGCCTGCTGTAAGAATTATGACAAAGCAGAGAGCACTTTAGAGTTAGAAGATCCCACTTTCTAAGTTGCAAGGGTGTTTGCCAAAACAAAATTCATTTATTATGTTTTGTTTCCATATTAAAACTATTGTATCTGTATACATCATCAGCAGTAAAAATATTTTTCCTTCATTTGAGGCAGTTGTGTGCTGCAATGTGCTGACCACAAGTGCTACAGTTTTTTGCCAAATAGGTTCCTTATGTTGATTGAGTACCTTGGGAAAACTAAACATCCCCTAGGTAGGAGACAAATCTGTGAATAATTCAACCTGGCCATCTGTAGCTACGTGATTGAAGAACTATTAGTTACAGTCTAGCTATCATTCCCATGTCCATTATTTTATAAATGCTTATATAGACATTACAATTATTAATATCGACACACAACCACATTGCAAGAAAGTAATGTTTTGGACAGGATGTGCACAGCATCAAATGTTTAATATATGGATGTTTTGCTTGTTAGAGATGCACTTATGGTTGTAGAGGACATAAAACGAATAGTGCATGAATTAGAGCAGGAGCATCAAATGTCACCCATTGGAGTGCAGCTGGTGGACAATGAGTTAGCTCTTCTCTACATGAACAGTAAAAAATCAGAGGTAAGTGGTGTGGAAATATAAGCATCACAAATGAAGTAACTAAACTTGTTGACTAGGGGCAGATAACTTGATCATTGGATGCTAGTTTTCTCTTCACTGATTTTTGCTGCAACTCATGTCTCATGAAGTTTCTCACACAATCACAAAATGTCATCAATTGTCATCAATTCTCTCAATTTTTGTGTTAAATAAAGAAGACCAGATGTCCCTCAGGCAGAAAGGAGTCTGAGAGATATTTGTTATGTTTTATTCTGCTCAGTCTCCAATCAATCTACTGAAGAAAAGCATTGGCAGTGGGCTGGCAATGTTTCTCAGATGTGCTTTAGTGAGATCAGAAGGCTGAGATAAACTATAAGTGTTTGTATTCTCAAAGAAAATTCTTTTGTTAATTTGGTTCTTTTGTACATTAGAATGATTTTAGGGACTATCCACCATTGCTCCGTCAAGCAGTATCATTGGCTCGCCGGGTACAGGATCCATTGGTGGAGTTTGCTCAAGTTTGCAGCACAGATGAAGACATTGTTTGTCTCAAATTCCATCCATTGCAGGTAATCTACCATTTTATTTTTCACAATTTATACTCTTTCTTTTAAATAGGAAGTACTGAAAATGAAGTAAGCTTTTTATCTTGTATTGAGTAGATTTAAGAAGATTTTGTGCAAGTGAGTCCTCATGCAACTTGGCATTTGCACTCCTCAATTTAGATCATGCTGTTGGAGCATATCTGTTATATACTCTGTTTTGCTTATTCTGTCAGAAAGGTGGGTGAAAGTGAAAAAGTGTAAGCTTTAGAATGCTGGATTCTGGTGGAGTTTAATCATGGCCTCTAGTGTTAAAGATTCAGCAATTTTGGAATTACGTAGCCAAGTTGTGTACAGCTTTCCTCGCTCTGATACTGAAAGAGAAGCATTTATGTGGACCATGCCACCCTCCACTAACTCTAACCTGACTTAAATTGAAAGAGGTTGTAAAGCAATTTCTTGAGTAGTTCATTTTTTTCTATCCCTCAGGAACAAGTAGTTAAAGAAGAATTATTGAATGCACTTTATTGTGAGTTCATAAATCGAGTGAATGAAGTGGGTGTGGATGTAAACAGAGCAATAACCCATCCACATACTCAGGCACTGGTTCAGTACGTATGTGGTTTAGGACCTCGTAAAGGATCGCACCTACAAAAGGTAGGAATTAAAACTGAAGACCACTGATTAGGGCTGAATTCTTTTTGGTTATGTTCTTGTCACTTGTAACAGGCACCGTAGTACTGCTAATGCCTGAAAGGTGCGACTGGTCCCATATCGTAAATTCACAATTTTTGTAAGTACATTTGTTGGGTGGGAAAAGGTTTGAAGTGCATTGAAGGCAAAGGGAGGCTTAAGAGCAATATTTGAAGCAGCTCCAATGCCATTAAAAACCTGTGAACTTTTTTAAGTGAATTGCACCAATAAAGTGTCCAACAAATAGAACTCATCCATTTGGAGAATTTTGCATACTTTTATTTTATTAAAAATCAGTTGAGCTACAAACATTGAAGTTGTGCAGTCAGTTATTTGCATTGAATTTGAAGAATGAGTGTTCAGTATTATAAGCAGCAATAGAATTATGCATTAGACTTCTTCATGGACTACAACTAACAGATCATTATCTTCCCCTGTAGATCCTCAAGCAGAATAACACTCGCCTGGAAAACCGGACCCAACTAGTCACAATGTGCCATATGGGCCCAAAAGTCTTCATCAATTGTGCAGGATTTATTAAAATAGATACTGCATCATTAGGGGACAGGTTAGTCTTAATAATGCAGAAGTACAATTTGTGAAATTTTTTGTGCTGTTGAATCTATCCTGTGTGTTTTCCAATATCGTGTGACAATTCGAAGTGTCGAAGTTAAAATAGCGTAGTGAGCCGAGGGTTCCCAGTTGCCTCGTTGCTCTTGCAGTCTGCCTTTGCCATAATATCTGAATTACTTGTTATCATTATGACTTTCAAATAAAAATTATGTTCCTTTCCTTCTAATTTTATCTTTCTGGATATGAGCACTGTCCTTTGGAGTATACAACCAGGGATTAGGAATATAATTAGTATACTACTTCATAGCACATTCTAAGGAGCGTAATTTAAATGATTTTAAAATAGACGTAAATTTGTGAAGTTTGAGAAAAGTTGTTATTTGAGATTTATACCTTGAGTATCAAAACTAGAATGTTACTTTGATTAAATTACATCTTGCTGTGATCTAGTGATAGGCAATATAAAAGAGTGCCAATCATGTGTAAAACAGTGGTAGCAATCAAACAAATGAGTGATAATTTGACCAAATCCTGGGATGTGTCAGTTGGCCCACATTAATCATCATCAAATATGCTCAGAAGTTCTTGTGTAACAGTTACTGATAAACATATGCCAAACTCCCATGATGTGACCACGACAATACACTTCAGCCTTTTAATCAAACCAAGCGATAGTCTTGATTTCATGTATTGAAATTGGGAGTGGGAAACAGACATATATTTTGTAGAATAACGATCTAAAATGTTCTATCACTTTAAGTAACCAAGTTATTCTGAATTTGAAGGAAGAATGAAACTTTTGCATTGTTGTAATCGGTCTATTTTGAGCAATGTTGATCAGCAAAATATCTCTGTAGTTTGTTTAGTTAACTACGCTTGATTTCTCCAAACTCACTGAAATAATTTTCCAGCTGACTTTTAAATTATGTAAAGAAGGTGGGATGTATGATACGTAATATATAGGTTTTATTTATATACACCTAAAATTATGTTTGACAAGGAACATTGATTTCCATTTGTCTTTTGCTTATTAGAGGTGTTTACCTGCTCATTTAACATTTGCCCTGTATAATATCTGCAGTACTGATTCCTACATTGAGGTCCTGGATGGCTCAAGAGTTCACCCTGAAACTTACGAGTGGGCCAGAAAAATGGCTGTGGATGCACTCGAATACGACGAATCGGCAGAGGATGCCAACCCAGCTGGAGCACTGGAAGAAATTTTGGAAAATCCTGAGCGACTAAAAGATCTTGACCTCGACGCATTTGCAGAAGAACTGGAGAGGCAGGTTGGTGTTTAATTTAGTGTTGTTTGTCAGATATAATGCAACAAATGAACATTTTCAACAGCTTTGGCACAGTCACATTGTCCTGCAATCCATATAATAACGGGTATGCTGTGTTTCAATATTTATTGTTTTGTGCCTGGAATTGGCAGAGAACTTTTTTTTATCACTGTTGTAAATGAATCTACAGTATGTAATAAACCTCCAAAATTAACTTAATACAGTAGTGCTATCCCTTCTGTTCTGACAATGCTAACTTGCTGTAGTGCAATTTCTTAGACACTACCAGCCTGACAGCCTAACTCAATTGAGTATTTATCATAAGTGAGTCATGATGTTCATTGACCTCTCAACTGAACCTGCCTGCCAGGTATTTGCTTGTCTGTATTTGCACAATATATTCTTCCTCCACTTAAACATGAATGTTATTCCCGATTGTAAACCAAACTAAGATCAGTTGATCAAAGTATTGCTTTGTGAAGCATACAGCAATTAGTGCCATTCATTTGAATAACAGGCTGTTCAGATTATGTAAAACTATGTGGGAAAACATTACGTAACCACTTGTATATTCCCCCTAAAAGCATCTACTCTGAGATACTTTTCCAGAAATTCACTGTTCAACAGTTTTTTTAAATGCCATTAAACATTTGAGAAATAAATTTTATACGTATATCCCAGCACAAGATAGTCAAAAGCACACTGACTTATAAAAATGAAAGTACGCTGTGAATAATTGTGTGTGTTAACTCAATGAGGCAGCCTGTATTTGTAAATGTGCACATTTGCCATTGATAAAACAAAATTTCTATTGCATTTTATTAAGTTGTTTTGAACATTGATTGCTTATTGCAATTACTAGATACTAACAAGAAATAATTTTCACTGTCTGGTTTGCTCTGAAGTGATCTATTTTAATTCACCATTAACAGGGTTATGGTAATAAAGGTATCACACTGTATGATATTCGAGCTGAACTGAGCTGCAGGTATAAGGATTTGCGTGTACCATGCCGTGCAGCAAACTCGGAGGAAATTTTCAACATGCTAACAAAAGAAACTCCAGAGACCTTTTACATTGGTAAGATTTCTCTCTCACTGGCCTCAAATGCACAGGATTTAAAAAGCAACTTTTAATTTTAATTTAATCTTCTTTTAATTTTGTTATGTTTGCTGGAATTGCTATGCTTTTACATTTCTAACTTTTTTTTCTGTTTTAGGTAAATTAATTACATGCAATGTAACAGGGATTGCTCACAGGAGGCCTCAAGGTGAAAGTTATGATCAAGCTATTCGGAATGATGAAACTGGTCTCTGGCAGTGTCCTTTCTGCCAACAAGACAACTTCCCAGAACTTAGTGAGGTACACATCACTGATTTAAAATTTGGATATATATTTTAAATATGGTACTTTCCGAACCCGCCCACTTTTCCAGAAATTCACTGTTGGTTCAACAGTTTTTTAAATGCCATTAAACATTTGAGAATGAAATTTTATACCTACGTTCCAGCACAGGATAGTCAAAAGCACACTGACTTATAAAAATGAAAGTTAATAATTTAAAAGTATGCTGAGAATAATTCTGTGTGTATGCGTTAACTCAATGAGGTAGTCTGTATTTGAAAATGTGCATGTTTGCCACTGATAAAACAAAATTTCCACCCAACAGACCTTTTGCTTGTCTGTTGAATTCTCTGTCCGGCTTGCAACAATTCCTGCTGTGGGCAGGGCGGGAAGATTTAGGTCATAAAATTTTTAAAATATGTTTCATGATTCAAATTGTTTATTCCAGCATTAAATGTTGATTTGAATATGAAATTAATTAAATGCATAACAATCAGGTGGGCTTCTTTGTCCTGGTGGTGACCAGTTTCTTGAGTGTTGGAGCTGCACACATCCAGTCAAGGGGAAAGTATTCTATCACACTCCTGACTTGTGCCTTGAAGATGGTGGATAGGCTTTGGGGGGTCAGGAGGTGTGTTACCGCACAATTCCCAGCCTCTGATTTCCTCTTGTAGTCCACAGCATTTATATGATTGGTCCAGTTCAATTTCAGATCACTGATAACCCCCTAAATATTGAGAGTGGGGGATTCAGCAATGATAATGCCATTGTTTGTCAAAACAAGATGGTTAGATTCTGTGTTGTTGGAGATGGTCATTGCCCAGTATTTGCATGGCATGGATGTTACTTGCCAATTATCAGTCCAACTCTAAATTGTTGTCCAGGTCTTCCTGTTTGATTTTGGCTGTGGAATTGTGGATGATTTTAGTTACGGGCTAAAGACTATTCCAGACACTTGAGCGCAAAAAATCTCCATTGCAGTCCTGAGGGAGTTCTAAATGGTCAGGGGTGTTGTCTTTTGAGTGAGATGTTATACTAAGACTCTGTCCTCCCAAGAAGACATAAAAGATCTTATGTCCAGGCTTGGCTGACAAATAACTTTCACACCACATAAGTGCCAGGCAGTGAACAACACCAGTAAGAGAGGATGTAAGCTTTGCCTCATGATGTTCCATTACCATCATTGAATCCCCCACTATCAACATCCTGGGAGTTACCATTGACCAGAATTGGAACTGTACTCGCCATATAAATACTATAGCGATGAGAGCAGATCCAAGGGTCGGAATTCTATGGTGAGTAATTCACCTCTAGACTCCCCAAAGCCTGTTCATCATCCAGAAAGCACAAGTCAGGAGTGTAATGGAATATTCTTCACTTGCTTGGATGAGTGTAGCTCCAACAACATAAGAAATAGGAGCAGGAGTAGGCCATCTAGCCCCTCGAGCCTGCCCCGTCATTCGATAAGATCATGGCTGATCTGTCATGTCTCAGTTCCACATTCCCGCCCTCTCCCCATAACCCTTAATCCCCTTGCCTATCAAAAACCTATCAACCCGCGTCTTAAAAATATTTAGCGAGGCAGCCTCCACCATTTCAACGGGCAGGGAATTTCAGAGATTCACCACCCTTTGAGTGAAGAAGTTCCTCCTCAACTCCATTCTAAACCGCCCCCCCTTTATCTTGAGGCTGTGCCCTCTAGTCCTACTGTCCTTTCTGAGCAGGAAGAGCCTCTCCACCTCTATCCTATCCATCCCATTCATCATCTTATATGTCTCAATGAGATCTCCCCTCATTCTTCTAAACTCTAACGAGTACAAGCCTAGTTTATTCAGCCTCTCCTCATAGCTCAACCCCCTCAACTCCGGTATCAGCCTAGTAAACCTCCTCTGCGCTCCCTCCAAGGCCAAAATATCCTTGCGTAAGTGCAGTGACCAAAACTGCACACAGTACTGCAGCTGCGGCCTCACCAGTGCCCTATACAGCTGCAGCAAGACCGCCCTACTTTTATATTCAATCCCCCTCGCTATGAAGGCCAGCATCCCATTTGCCTTCCTGACCACCTGCTGCACCTGCAGGCTGGGTTTTTGCAACTCATGCACAAGGACCCCGAGGTCCCTCTGCACCGTCGCCTGCTGCAGTTTTTCGCCATGTAAGTAATAGTCCTTCCTACCATTATTCCTACCAAAGTGGACAACCTCACATTTGCCAACATTAAATTCCATTTGTCAGTTCCTGGCCCATTCGCCCAGCCTATCTAAATCCTTCTGCAGACTCTCCACACCCTCCGCACAATTTGCCGTTCCACCAATCTTGGTGTCATCAGCAAATTTCGACACCATACACTCGATTCCCTCCTCCAGATCATCTATACAAATGGTAAATAGCTGAGACCCCAGCACCGACCTCTGGGTCACTCCACTAGTCACCAAACGCCAATCTGAATAGCACCCATTGACCCTCACTTTCTGCTTCCTATTTGACAGCCAATCCCCTATCCATGCTAACACCCTACCCCCAACTCCATGCCCCCTGACCTTCTGTAATAACCTCTTGTGAGGCACCTTGTCAAACGCCTTCTGAAAATCAAGAAGCTCAACGTCATGCAGGAAAAAGCAGCCCACATGATTGCTACCCTTTCCACAAAAACTCAATCCCTTCACCACCAACAAACAGTGACAGCATCTTCCAAATCCATGACCAGTACCATCTAGAAAGCCAAGGGCAGCAGATACTTGGAAACACCACCACCTGGAAGATCCCGTACAAGTCACTCACCAGCGTGACTTGGAAGTATATTGCCATTCCTTCAAAACTGGATCAAAATTCAAGAATTTATTCTCTTACATCTCAGTGACTGCAGCGCTTCAAGAAGGCAACTCGCCATCACCTTCAGAAGGGCAACTTGGAATGGGCAATAAATGCTGTCCTAGCCAGCAATCCCTGCATCTCCTAAAATGACTTAAGTTTTAAAAAAATATTTTGAAGAAAAGCAGAGGAATTCTAGCCAATATTGATCCTTCAAATTAAGTCACAACAAAGCAGGTCATTCGTGTATTCCCATATGTGGAACTTTGACATGTCTCCCATATTATAACAATGATTGTACTACACACATAATTAGCTTTAAAGCACTTTGCGATATTCTGCAGTTATGGAAGGCACTAAATAAAAACAAGTCTGAATTCTCTCTCTCTTTCCCTCTCAAGGGAGCATTTTAACTTCCTGACCCTCTTGAGGGTAAGGTATGGATATTTGATAACATGCGGAAGGTCTAAAAGTTGAGGTTACCCTATATGCTGTGCAATTTTAACTCCACAACGTGTATGTGACAACATTGACCTATTCCCCATCAGGAGCTCAGCCCATGTTTGGCTTCCAGCGACAGTAGAAAGCCTTGGAGCAGGGGCAATAGGGCTAGACAAGTCCGAGCCTCAACCTCATGTAAGGGAGAGGCATGATGGGAGAGGCATGATTGGAGACGTGAGGCCACAATAGGGTGCATGCTTCAAGGCTTTGGGAGGCATGATCAGGGAGCTCGGATTGTGTTGTGGGGAAGGGGAAATAGCAACGGTCGGAGGTCTTGCGTTGGGGGCAGATTGAGGGAAAATCAGAAGTGTCAGGGATGTTCAACCAAAGCAGGTTATCAAGTCAGGGACATTGAATTGGAGAGGCAATTATGATTGCACTCCTAGATCTAACAATCATTGCCTTTCTGTAGCTGCATTCGGGGAGCTTAGGAACCAAAGTTAAAATGATGCACACAGTCTCTTTAACATATTTAAATTGCTAACTCCGTCCCCCACCTCCAAGAGTGCTTCAGTTACCCAATCCTCATCCTTCACCCCTCTCCCACCTCCACCAAAACCAGAAGGAATAGGTTTGGTTCAGGATTCAGATTTTTAACACCCAACCTCATCTGTTTTAGGGGCTCAAATTCATCTGACTCTGTCTGTTTCTTGCCTGACTTTTTGTCAGCCTATCTAATTTATTCTCCACCTGGAGGTCTACTTCAAATGTAAAGATCAACTGGTCAGTACTTTTTTTTACAGCATATCTGTTGAAGGAATGCATATTATGTAAAAGTTGTGAGCATACCTGATGTTCCCTTCTTCCTAACATTGTCCTTTGCATTCCTGCAGCAGAAAAAGTGCAAGTCACTAAATAATTGAAGTTGCTCTCTAAAGATTGGCATTTTCCCCTGCAGGTTTGGAATCACTTTGACAGCGGTGCCTGTCCTGGTCAAGCTATAGGAGTGAAAACAAGGCTGGACAACAACGTTACAGGTTTCATTCCAACAAAATTCCTCAGTGACAAAAATGTTAAACACCCTGAAGAAAGGGTCAAGGTAGAGATTATTCTCTGTTAAACTATTTTCCTATTTCTCTGGGGTGATATCTGACTGGATATGTAATTGAGCACTGCTGTTCCCTTGTAGATTGGCATGACTGTACACTGCAGAATAATGAAGATAGACATTGAAAAATTTAGTGTGGATCTTACATGTCGAACATCTGATCTAATGGATAAGAACAATGAATGGAAATTGCCTAAGGACACATATTATGACTTTGACGCTGAGGCAGCGGATCGAAAACTAGAAGATGATGCAAAGAAGAAACAGCAGCGCACGAGTACGTTAAAATTTAAACATTTGAATTCTTAATGTTGAAAACCTCAAATGTCATCAGTCTATTTGAGCTCAGTTGTCAGTTGTTTTGTTAATCTGAAGTAAGCTTCAACCCTCCAGGCTACTCGTGTTATCTTAACGTAACAAAACTCAGAGAGATAGTAGACTTGAAAGCTGCTTTTCTGCTTGGCAGTCAACCTGAGAAAACATGCTAGTTTTACAAACTTGGAGGTCTTAAGTGATCGGTAATCTGCAAAAACCGAAATGTTTGTCATTTACTAATTGAGTTAGCTTATTAATACTTATTTATTCCAATCTCTCCCATAGCATACATCAAGCGGGTCATCGTGCACCCGTCATTCCACAATATCAACTTCAAGCAGGCCGAGAAGATGATGGAAACAATGGACCAAGGAGACGTTATCATCCGACCTAGCAGCAAGGGAGCAAACCACCTGACTGTAACTTGGAAAGTGACAGATGGGATTTATCAACATATAGATGTCAGGGAAGAAGGCAAAGAGAATGCCTTCAGCTTGGGACAGTCTCTTTTAATCAACAATGAAGTAAGTTAAAAGCACATCTTAATCTGCTTAATTGCAAATATAGATTTTATGAAGTTCCATTGAATTTGTATCCAGTGAGATATGTGGCAACAGTTGCCTAGAATAGGCATTGCACAATATTTTCAAAGTAAGTGCATAGATTTTTTTCTCTGCAACAAAATGCCTGTTTACAATTAAAAATACAGTTGTTGGCTTCAAATTCAGAGTAAATTATCTCTAATGTGAACTGATGTATATTTTCATGCACTATCTTTAGCTTTTTTTGTGGATACGTTTTACACTTGCGTGTAGCCAGTATTTGATACAAATCTCAATGCAGTGTATGAAACACCTTTTTCATTCATTGAATTCTTTTACTCTTCAGGTAGTCCTCCAAATGCTTATCACTTGTATAAGATGTACATGAGTTTGTATATCTTATTGAAAAGTCAATCTTGCATTATTAGGGTCTTACAGTTTTTGATTTGCAATGTCGTTATCCAGGAATTTGAAGATCTCGATGAAATTACTGCTCGCTATGTGCAGCCAATGGCATCTTTTGCTCGTGACTTGCTGTATCACAAATACTATCAGGATTGCAATGGCGGTGACCGCAAGGTATTTGCACAGCATGTGAACTGGCTAGTTCAAAAAGGGTTTCACAGGGATCTATTTTAAAGAGCTTATTAATACAGACTGAGAAAATAGAAACACAATTTTGCTTTTCAGATTAATGTTAATCTTTACTCAGCCAGTTTTTATTATGTCCCAATCATGTGGATATTTTGCACTAAATTATCATAATGGCAACCAAGCAAGTATGCTTCTATAAAATGATGTTTCTGCTGTTGGGAGGAGGCGAATAGTGCAGATTCATGGAGACATACTCAACATGGACAGTCCTTGGTCCTTCCTGGGATTGCAAGTTGGTGATCATGAAAATAAAGAAAACGAAATGCTATGTATGCATTGGTCAGTCAGTGTCTGCATAAGCAAGTGTCATGTTCATGTTTTGATTGCATAACTTAGTTTTTTCCTATTGAACTTTGAAATTAATCTGTGCCCATAAAATGTTCGCTTTAAGCAGCCAATTTTGGGATGTTATGTCATGCCTTCATATTCTGTGTGATACAAAAATATTAAATATGGCATTTTTCTTCTTAGAAAATGGAAGAACTCCTTTCAAAATCCAAAAGAGAAAAGCCTTCTTTTATTCCCTATTATATTTCAGCGTCAAAGGAACTGCCGGGAAAGTTTTTGTTAGGCTATCAACCTCGCGCTAAACCAAGGTTGGTATCCCCAAAATGTTGTTCAATATTTTCAGCAGATAAACAGCTGATTTTCTTAGTAAGTCCATGTAATTATTGTACTGAAAGATCTGTCCTCTCCTTAGGCCCTATGAAGTATTTATTATGGATATAATTGTGATATCTGCATGCTCCATGGCAGAAAATAAGAGGAACCAGTAGTATCATACCAGTTGATTTGTAAAATGGATAGTGGTGTATCTGGAAGCCTTGAGCTGAAAAAGCATGTGACTTTCAACTGTGACACATTTATTTTTTCTTAATAGTACTGACCTGTTCTGATTTTAGCAGTTGTTAACTGCACCTGGCAGTATTACTGCACTGCGATCACAATAGATGGCCAGAAAGAGTCTGCCACAACTCTGTTTTAATGATGTAAATGGTTAATTTCAGGACAGGAAAGTATTCTATTTTTAGAAGATCTTAGTTTCTTTCAGTGATGATGCATTACAGTAGAAACCAAAGGTGTGAATTTTGCTAAAATTGTGAGAATTTGTAATGGATTTAAGGCTGTGTCAAAGATGGGTATTGTTGTCCAACAGGTTTAAGATCTGAGAAATTTATCTGCAATTCTTTTTTGTAAAGATAGAAAATCTATTGTATGGCTATTTGTGATATTAAAAGGACTCTGCGGTGGTTACTCACAGAATGGGGATGTTGCAGGCAGCATTTATTGCCCTTGAGAAAGTGATGGTGGTGCTGCCTTATTGAATCACTGCAGTTCATATGATGCAGATACACTCAATGCTGTTCAGAAGAAAGTTGCAGGATTTTGACCCAGCGACAGTGAAGGAACAACAATATAGTTCCAAATCATGATGGTGTGTGCCTTGAGGGGAGCTTGCAGGTGGCGTTCCCCTTGCACCTGCTACCCTTGTTCTTCCAAGAACCTTGGAAAGTTGCTGTAGTGTAACTTGTAATTTGTACAAACTGTTGCTACTGTGCATCAGTGATGTGAGTGAATATTTATGTGCCAATCAAGTGGGTTGCTTTGTCCAGCATACTGTTGTGCTTCTTAAATGCTGTTGGAGATGCGCTCATCTAAACAACTGGAGAATATTCCACTGCACTCCTGACTTGCAGCTTGTAAGTTTTTTTCAAGTTTATTTATTAGTGTCACAAGTAAGTTTACATTAACACTGCAATGAAGTTACTGTGAAAATCCCCTAGTCGCCATGTTCCAGCACCTGTTCGGGTGCACTGAAGCAAAATTAGCAAGGCCAATGCACCTAAATAACACACCTTTCAGACTGTGGGAGAATACCAGAGCATCCGGAGGAAACCCACGCAGACACAGGGAGAATGTGCAGTCTCCACACGAGCAGTGACCCAAGCTGGGAATTGAACCCGGGTCCCAGGCACTGGGAGACAGCAGTGCTAACCACTGTGCCACCCCAGGCGGAGGAGTCAGGAGATGAGTTTCTTGGCTGCAAAATTTCCAGCCTCTGACTTGCTCTTGTAGCCACAGTATTTTTATGGCTGATCGAGTTCAGTCTCTAGTCAATGCTAACACCCAGGATTTTGATAATGAAGGATTCAGTGATGGTAATGGCATCGAATGTTGTGGGGAAATGGTTTAGATTTTCTCTTGTTGAAAATGGTCATTACCCAGCACGTATGTGAAACAGGTGTTTCTTGCCACTTATCAGCCCAAGCCTGAATGTTGTCTAGGTCTTACTGAAGCAGTTCATGTCCAAATGCAGCATCAAAGGAGTCGCGAATAGTGCTGAACATTGTGCATTCTTCTGTAAACAGCCCCATTTCTGACCTTGTGATGGACAGAAGGTTACTGAAGATGGCTGGGCTCTGGGATATTACCGTGAGGATTTCCTGCAGTGATGTCCTGGGACCGAGATGATTGATGTCCAATAACCAAACCATCATCTTTTGTGCGCAGTATGACTCCAACCAGTGAAGAATTTTCCCCCTTATTCTCATTGACTTGTTTTGCTAGGGCTTATTAATGTAACACTCAGTCAGTTGCAGCCTTGATGTTAAGAGCAGCCACTCTCACCTGACTGCTTGAGTTTAGCCCTTTTCCCCATGTTTGGACCAGGCTGTAATGAGATTAGTAGATGAGTGATCCTGGCAGAACTCAAGGTAAGTGCCACTTGATGGCAGTGCTAGAGACACCTTCCAGCACTTTGCTATGGTCAAGATTGGTTTTGTCCTGTTTTGTAGATGGGATATACCTGGCCAATTTTCCACATTGCCAGGTAAATGCTAATCTTGTAATTGTACTGGAACAGCTTAGCTAGGGGCATAGCTAATTCTGGAGCACAGGTCTTCAATGCTATTTCAGAATGTTGTCAGGGTCCATAGCATTTGCAGTATCCAGTGCCTTCAGTTATGAAGTGAATCAAATTGGCTGAAGACTGACATCTGTGATGCTGGGTACCTCAGGAGGAGGTTGAAGTGGATTATCCAGCCAGCACTTCTGACTGAAGTTGGTTGAAGCTGGGGGTATTTGTAGAATTTCCTCCTCCAGTTAGTTGTTTAATTGTCCACTATTCATGATGGTATTTAGAGGATTGCAGAGCTTGGATCTGATTTTTTTTTCTATTCTTTAACTCCATCCTTAAAGTTATAAAGCCAATGCTCAGAATGGACTGGGCAAATCTAATTCAATTCCTTGCTTGCTCCAAAAACAAATTCAAAATCCAAATGAATCCACTTCATGGTCCCCACAAGGGACTCAAAAAAACTGCAAAGTTACAAGATAAGACATTGTACCCCATCTTGGCTTTGATTTGACGCTTGATCTTAGCCAAAAGGCCAAGAAGCAATGGGTCAGACCTGTTGGTTTTGCAATTGTTTAGCTCTCATTATTGAAAGCAGCTTCCACTGTTTGGCAAGCTTTACCATGTTGGCAACTCATTTTTAGATATGCCTGGTGCTGCTTGTGGCATGCCCTCCTGCAGCCTTCATACTACCAGGGTTCATTCCCCAGCTTGATGGTAATGGTAAAGTGGGAGATATACCAAGCCAGCAGGTTAACAATTGTGGTTGGAAACAATTCTGCTGATAATGGCCCAGTTTTGAGTTGCTAGATCTGTGCAAAATCTCTGGCCACGGGGAGATGCCAGAGGACTGGAGAACAGCTAATCTGGGTCCACTATTTAAGAAAGGCTGTAGTGATAAGTCAAGGAACTACAGACTAGTAAGTCTCACATCAGTGGTAGGCAGACTTTTGTAGAAAATTCTGAAGGAGAATATCTATCTCCACTTGAAGAAGCAAGGCTTGATCAGGGATAGTCAACGTGGTTTCATCAGAGGGAGTTCATGCCAAACAAATTTGATCAAATTGAGGAGGTGACCAGGTGTGTAGATGAGGGCAGCACAGTTGATATGCTTTATCTGGATTTCAGCAAAGCCTTTGACAAGTTCCCACGTGGGAAACTTAGAAAGAACACAAATGCTCATGGGATACAGGATAATTTGATAAAGTGGATTCAAAATTGGCTCGGTTGTAGGAGACTGAGGGTGATGATAGAAGGCTGCTCTAGTGACTGGAAGTCAGTATCCTGTGGCATACCCCAGGGATCTGTGCTGGGTCCCCTATTATTCGTCATTTATATAAACAACATAGATGACTACTTGAGAGGTAGGATTCATAAATTTGCAGATGACACTGAGATTGGCTGGTAAATGGTAAGCTTGAGTATCTTGAGTTACAAGAAGATATAGGTGGGATAGTGAAATGGGCTGATAAGTGCAGATGGAATTTAATCCTGAAAAGTGTTATACACTTTGGAAGGAGTAACTTGACAAGTCAGTATTCAATCAATGACGTGACATTAGGAATTTCTGTGGAGCAAAGGGACCTTTGCTTGTTTGTCCACAGACATCTGAAGGCAAAAGGGCCCGTTAGTAGAGTGGTAAAAAGGGTATACGGGACACTTGCCTTTATCAATTGAGGCATAGATTACAAAAGCAAGGAAATCATGTTAGAATTGTATAAACTTTGGTGAGGTCACAGTTGCCATACTGTATGTAGTTCTGATCGCCACATTGTAGGAAGGATATGATTCCACAGGAGGGGCTGCAGAGGAGATTCATAAGAACATAAGAAATAGGAGCAGGAGTGGGCCATCTAGCCCCTCGAGCCTGCCCCGCCATTCAATAAGATCATGGCTGATCTGATAGTGGTTCAGTTCCACTTACCCGCCTGCTCCCCATAACCCTTAATTCCCTTATTGGTGAAAAATCTATCTATCTGTGACTTAAACACATTTAACAAGGTAGCCTCCACTGCTTCAATGGGCAGAGAATTCCAAAGATTCACTACCCTCTGGGAGAAGAAGTTCCTCCTCAAATCTGTTCTAAATTGATACCCCTGTATTTTGAGGCTGTGCCCTCTAGTTCTTGTTTCCATTCTAAGTGGAAGTAATCTCGCTGCTTCTACCCTATCTAGCCCCTTCATTATCTTATAAGTCTCTATAAGATCTCCCCTCGGCCTTCTAAACTCCAGTGAATACAGGCCCAGTCTACTCAATTTCTCCTCATAAGCTAACCCCCTCATCTCTGGAATCAATGTGGTGAACCTTCTCTGCACCCCCTCCAAAGCTAATATACCCTCCCTTAAATAAGGGGACCAAAATTGTACACAGTACTCTAGGTACGGCCTCACCAGTACCTTGTAAAATTGCAGCAAGACCTCCCTGCTTTTATACTCCATCCCGCTCATGATAAAGGCCAACATTCCATTTGCTTTCTTGATCACCGACTGCACCTGCAAACTGAATTTTTGCAACTCATGCGCAAGGATCCCTAGGTTCCTCTGCATAGTAGCATGTTGTAATTTTTCACCATTTAAATAGTAGTCCATTTTACTATTATTCCTTCCAAAGTGGATAACCTCACACTTGCCAACGTTATACTCCATCTGCTAGATCCTTGCCCACTCACTTAGCCTATCCAAATCTCTCTGCAGACTTTGTGTCCTCCACGCAATTTGCTTTCCCACTCATCTTTGTGTCATTTGCAAACTTTGTTACCCTACACTCGGTCCCCTCCAGATCGTCTGTGTATATGGTAAACAGTTGAGGCCCCAGCACTGATCCCTGCGGCATGCCACTAGTCACCGACTGCCAACCAGAAAAGCATCCGTTTATTTCCGACTCTACTTTGTTAGATAGCCAATCCTCAATCCATGCTAACGCTTTACCCCCAACTCCATGTACCTTTATCTTATGCAGCAACCTTCACCAGGATGTTGCCAGAGATGGAACATTTAAGTTATGAAGAGAGGTTGAATAGGCTTGGGTTGTTTTTGTGGGAGCAGAGAAGACTGAGGGCTGACCTGATAGCGGTGTACAAGATTATTAGGGACATAGAGGGGATAAGGAACAAATATTCCTAAGCTGAAGGGCCAGTCACAAGGGGACATAGATTCAAGTTGAGGGACAGGAGGCTTAGAGGGGATGTGAGGAAAAACCTTTTAACCCAAATCTTTTGGGCAGCACGGTAGTTTAGTGGTTAGCACTGTTGCTTCACAGCTCCAGGGACCTGGATTCGATTCCTGGCTTAGGTCTGTGTGGAGTTTGCTCGTTCTTCCCGTGCCTGCGTGGGTTTCCCCTGGCTGCTTTGGTTTCCTCCCACAGTCCAAAGATGTGCAGGTTAGGTGGATTGGCCAAGTTAAATTGTCCCTTAGTGTCCCGAGATGCATAGGTTAGAGGGATTAGCGGGTAAATATAGGGATGGGGCCTGGATGGGATTGTTTTCGGTGCAGACTCAATGGGCCGAATGGCGTCTTTCTGCACTGTGGCGTTTCTATGGTTTCTAACCCAGAGCGTGGTGAGGGTCTGGAATGCACTGCCTGGAAGGGAGGTAGCAGCAAGTTGTCTCACATCCTTTAAAAAGTACCTGGGCGAGCACTTACATTATTACATTCAAGACTACAAGCCAAGTGCTGGTAAATGGGATTAGGTGGGAGATCAGATGTTTCTCGAGTGTCAGTGCAGACTTGATGGGCCTAAGGGCCTCTTCTGCACTGTATGATTCTAGCCATTTAGTACAGTGGCAGTGCCACAGAACACAATGGAGGGTACCCTTAATGTGAGTATGGGATTTGTCTCCACAAGGATTGTGCAGTGACCTCTTCTACCAGTGCTGCTATGGACAGAACAGAGACCAGTAGATTGGTGAGCTCAAATAGATTCTTTCCTCTTCCCTCACCAGCTGCCACAGACCTAGTCTAACAGCTTTGTTCTTTAGGACTTTACTCTTTCATGGGATGTGTGTGCCACTAGCTGGGCCAGTATTTATTGCCTCCCCACTGCCAGTGGCATCCGTGGTGGTGCTACTGAGCCACTCTTGGTGATGGATATTGAAGTCCTCCACAGAGTACATTTTGTCCTGTTGCAACCCTCAATGCTTCTTCCAAGTGGTGCTCAACATGGAGATATACTGATTCATCAGTTGAGTGTGTGGAGCGGTCGTGGGACAAGTGCTAATCATCAGTTTTCTTTGCCCATGTTTGACCTGAACCCGTGAGATTTCATGGCATCCAGAGTCAATGTTGAGGACTCCCGTGGGAACTCCTTCCATCTGTACACTGCACTGTCACCTCTGTTGTGTCTGTCCTGTTGATGGGGCATGGCATACCCAGGGATGATGATGGTGGTGGTGGTAGCTGGGACATGTTAAGGTATGTAATGACTGTGGGTTTAAAACATGGAAGTTGATATGACCATTCTAAAAAATAGTTTAACAGAATAATTTTATGTACATTGCTTTCTGTCTGCACTCTTAAGCACCATGTTATTTTATAGGGTGGAGTTTGTTACAGTGACACCAGAAGGATATCGCTATAGGGGGCATGTTTTCCCAACTGTGAATGGACTATTTAGATGGTTTAAAGATCATTTCCAGGATCCTGTACCAGGTAAGACCAAAGATGCCAGCAAAGGTAACTGATGTATAGGGTCAGCATGTTTTATAGTGGGTTGAAATGAAATTCCTGAAAAATGCAGGTATAGTTGACTTCTAATAATCTGAATGTATTCTCTTTAAAAAGCTTGGGATAAAATATATTTTACCACAAATATAGACATGTATGTTTTTATTAGTTGGGCTCCTAACTAGTTGGGATAATTATATAAGTCCTCGTACTGTGAATAGTTAAATAAGTACAGTCACTGTTTACAGGTATTACCCCTTCAAGCACAAGCAGATCCAGCAGAACACCTGCCTCTATGGATGCCACGCCAGCTAATATTAATTTGGCTGGTAAGTGTACAAAACTGCTTGCTTTTCCTTTTACAGCTGTTGGATGCTTTGTATTCCTGATTGTATAATCTATATTCCTGTAGTTTAATCACTGTTAAAGCTGGACGGCAAGGAAATGAGTAATTTTCAGCTATTAAAGCAGATAGTTACAGTGAGTTTTTTTTATTTTTGCTACTTTGACATTTCGAATTGTGGCTTTTGGTGCCCTCAGCTCCATACCTTGCTTAATATTAATGCTACCACCATCATTCAAGCCCATTGTATTTCCGAGTTAACAGTTCAGTGGGAGTATTCAGTAGCCAGAAGGAGCATTACAAAAATAAATCTTTGTTTAGCACATTGATGCTTAATGCAAAATGGTTTTAATAAACCAGTGATAGAAATTAGGCCAGGCATCTTTTTTGTCTTGCTAGTTTCCCACATTCCGTGGACTCAGAAGATCATAATGGTAATTCCATTTAATATTCAGCTGACAGTCATTTCCTGGTGGGCAGCAGACTGAATTTGATTTTGTCAGGATTTGTAATCTTCCAGCCCTGGACCTCAAACTTAAACCCAAAGAAAATAAAGTTAGGTGTTTGAGTATGACATTAATAATCCTGGAGTTTTGTGATGTGTTTTGATTTGCCTTTGACATGTATGTCTGAAAAGAAAGCAATTCTATTTTGTAGTATTTATTCAGAATATTGTAATGTATTTTAGTTGCATATCCAATAACTAATATTAAGAGACACACAGTTGCACACTGAATCTGTCTTAAAGCTTTTCAGCATAGACAAAATAGAACTTGGTACTTTTATACTTAAGGTGCGTTAATGAAATGGGATTTTTCTCAAATTCGATATGTAACTGGTATCCAAAGTAATTAACAAAGCAAATTTTCTTTCTGTTTTAGATCTTACACGAGCAGTAAATGCTCTCCCACAGAACATGACAACACAAATGTTCAATGCCATAGCAGCTGTTACTGGACAGGGTCAGAATCCAAATGCTACACCAGCACAGTGGGGATCCAGTCAGTATGGCTATGGAGGAAGCAGTGCCTATCACGTATGTGGCTGCTTTAAGATTTCTAATTTCAGCTTTTTGAACACTACCATGTTGGTTCTCATTTCTAAATCTTAAATCCTGAATGTTGTATTCATATCCGAAACGCAGTTTAACTACTTCCCAGACATGTCCATTATCCAAAAACACCCACCGCACGAATCTATGATGTATCAGAAATACCCCAGGTGAAATCAACTGTTGTATCATTGCTTGAGAGAATAATTGTGATGTTGAAAATATTCCCCATTGCCTCAATTTCTACCAAATACTATGCATGTTTGTAAAATATCAATGGGACTTGGAGATCTTGCATCCTCTGAGCTGGTCCATAATGTAGAGAAAAGTTTGCAGTTCACAGCACACACACACACCACCCTGGAGTTTGCCTAGGCAATTCCCTAGCCAGCACAGTCTGAAGTGAATCAGGGATCAGAGGGCCCAAACTTGGGACAGAGATTTTCTACAGGATCCTTGCCAGTAAAAATCAGCTCAGCCAACAATAAGCTACAACAGCAATATTGCCTTCAACTCAAAGAACAATACAGCACAGGAACAGGCCCTTCGGCCCTCCAAGCCTTCACCAATCATGTGCTCCTAACTAGATCATCCGTTTGTATTTCTCTATTCCCAGTCTGTTCATGTGGCTAGCTAGATAAGCCTTAAATGATCCTAGCGTGTCTGTCTCAACCATCTTGCTTGGTAGTGCGTCCCAGGCCCCCACCATCCTCTGTGTAAAAAAAAAAATCCCCCGCATGTCTGTATTGAACCTTGAACCCTTGCTTGAACCAACCCTTGCTTGAACTTGTGACCCCTTGTGTTTGTCATTTCTGAACTGGAAAAAAACTTCCAACTGTTCACCCTATCTAAGCCCTTCATAATTTTATAAACTTCTATTAGGTCACCCCTCAACCTCCATCGTTCCAGGGAGAACAACCCTAGTTTACTCAATCTCACCTCATAGCTAATACCCTCCATTCTAGGCAACATCCTGATCAACCTTTTTTGCAGTCTCTCCCAAAGCCTCCGTGTCCTTCTGGTAGTGTGGCGACCAGAACTGGACGCAGTATTCCAGATGTGGCCTAACCAATGTTCTATATAACTGCAACATCATATGCCCAACTTTTATACTCTGTGTCCCATCCAATAAAGGCAAGCATGTCATATGCCTTTTCACCACCTTTTCCACCTGTGCTGCCACCTTTAAGGATCTATGGACTTGCACACCCAGATCCCTGTGTGTGTCTATACTCCTGATGTTCTGCCATTTATTGTATAGCTCCCCCTGCGTAAGATCTACCAAAATTTATCTGGATTAAATTCCATCTGCCATTTCTCTGCCCAGTTTTCCAGCCTATCTATATCCTGCTGTAATCTCTGACAATGTTCATCACTATCTGCAACTCCAGCGATCTTTGCGTCGTCCGCTAACTTACTATCAGACCAGCTGCGTCATCGTCCAAATCATTTATATTTATCACGAACAGCAGAGGTCCCAGTACAGAGCCCTGCGGAACACCACTAGCCACAGGCCTCCAGTGAGAAAAAGATCCCTCCACTGCTACCCTCTGTCTATGGCCAAGCCGTTGAATTCACCGTTTTTTGGTTCCGCTTTCATGCCAAAACCTATGCAAATGCTCACCGAATTGTTTCCTACTTTACTTATAATGCAATATTGTATCAATCCAAGATACAAATGACGTTAAAATTTTCATTTATTGTGTTTTCTACAATTTAATTTTTCACCATCTCTTCAGGGACATAGACATCCAGGGCTACATAAGCTTGTACTTTTTACTCTAGTTGTACTGAGCATTGCAGCAACAGGTAACTTGGTTTTAAATATTAACAAGGATGGTGTAATCCCAGTAATTTTTTAATTAGTTATTGCCTTTAATTGAACCTGATTTTGCAGCATTTATCCTTTTCCAGGTTTTTGCAACTCCTGCACAGCAGCCAGTAGCAACACCATTGATGACTCCAAGCTACTCGTATACCACACCCAGTCAGCAACCAATGACAACACCTCAGTACCATGGTAATGCGACTCCTCAAGCTTCTGTCATACCGCCATCTACAACCCGACAAAGGTCACAGCCAAAGTGAGTATTATTGGAGCGTAGATTGACACTAAGTTAAGAGAGAGACAGTAAGTAGGGTGGATTGGAGCAGGAAGTTGCAAGGGGTCATGGAACAGTTAAGTAAATGGGGAAAACTATGGCATTAACTTCAATGTGGGCAGGTGTGAGGTCATAATTTTAAACCAAGACCATGTTCTAAGTGATGAGTGATAACTCCCACTGCCATGTCAAACTATGTGCTCAGAACGCTAAGACAAAAATGTACCCACAGTCTGCACTACTTAACCTTCAAAGATCGGAATTGTCTTGCACGTCAAAATGGGGGTGAAGCATTTTAACCAGTCATGAAAAAACCTTAAAATGGCAGCTAATTGTCAAAGGTGTTACGGCTGAAGCTCAAACAGAAAATGGATGATGTACAGGTTAGCATCAGCAATCCACATACAGCCATGTCCCAATCTCAGGCATTCAGTCCAGGCTTGCAATTAAAAGATGTGTTGTATTTTTGAATGGTTTACAGCTTAAGCAAAATTTAACATTGCAACAGCTTGAATACAAGAATGGCTAACACTGTTTCTCATCCTTTGACTTAGGACTTCAACTGCTCATACTGCAGTTGACTGGGGTAAAATAGCAGAACAGTGGCTGCAGGAGAAAGAACAGGAACGAAGAAAACAGAAAGCAAAGATGACTCCTCGGCCTTCACCGAGTCCCATGATTGAAGGGACCCCAATGTCTATTGCAGGTGACGCCACGCCACTGCTCGATGAAATGGACCGGTAGAGGAGGACATAATGAACAGCATTTGAACTTTACTCCCCCCTTAGCTGGGTCTGCTATTTTCAGTGTTTCCCTACACCAAACAGCTATTAGCTAGGGATTTATTTTTCTTAAGCTATGTATTGGCTATTTTCGGAATGTCTGTGACACTCAGTATTGCCCGTACAACAGGAGACATGATGCCTACAGAAACGTAAGGGAAATCACTGGAATGCTGGAATGGAATAGGCCAATGTGCTTGTGTACTATGCCAAATGGCTGAACCAGTGAGTGCATATCCTGACCCTCCTGGGATTTGCACATGTGCAAAGAACTGCCAGTTTACAGACAGCCTAATTTTAATTTCTACAGAGCTCAAATTTCAGAACATTTGTAACCGTTAAGTAATGGATAACTCTAAAGCATACTGGTTATCTTCCTGCTTGGCACACACAAATGCTTCATATATTATAATGGTGTACATAAGTGGGTATATGCAAAATTGTTTTTTTTATGCTTGTGGTGAAACATGACAAACGGCAAACCTATCACCAGCATGTTCTGGTGGGAAAAGATAGTTTAAATTGTACTTGATTTATTAAGATCGTTTTCCCTTTAAATAAAAGAGCATTTAGTTTTCATGACACTTTCTCACATTCTGGTTATTTTTTAAGTTATCAGATCAGAACAATATATTTCAGTGACCTAATAGGCACTTGAAGTATGAAATATTTTAACCATAAATAGCTTTACTTCTGCATCTGTATTTCAAAGCCATTCAATATGTAAGTGATAGCATCAAGAGTAATAGATGAGGGATTGCCTAATCTGAGTGAGAAGTTTAATCAATTTACAATATCTGAATTCTGCTGGTCTGTTAATTAATGTGTGTATGTATGTGTGAGTATGTCTGTCTGTGTGCGTGTGTGTATATATGTGTGTGTGTGTGTGTATATATGTACATATAATAGTGGGTCTATTCCATGTTTAGTTTTTATTTGCAACAGCAAATGATCTGACAGATGGAAGCTAGGTTCTGACCGTTGTATCAAGTCATCCAAGTCCAGGTGCCATTGTGCAATGTCATTTGATCCGCAGCAGTTGGTTGTCGTAATATATATGCAGGGTATGCTTTCTTCCTACAGCAGGTACTGAACTGAAATGTGCTGCTGTGATCCAAATCACTAAGTACGATAGTGCTTCAACTTAGCTCAACTCACCTAGTTGACAGTCTATCCTGTGGCTTCTGCTACACAGTAAAAAGTCTGATAACACCAGGTTTTAGTCCAACCTATTTATTTGATAATATACTCGCAAGCTTTCGGGTTAGCCCCTTCGTCAGGTGACGCCGGCATACCCACATCATGGCTTCTGCTACAAGCAGAGAACCACCCCACACATTCCACTTGTGAGGAATGATGTGGTGAATGGAATATCTGTACCATTGTCGATGCATTAAATCACCTGAATGCCTTTGTATTATCCCCTTGTAAGACTCCAACTTGTGTGCTCTATATTTTTTTATTGTTGAGACAAAATGGCGCCCAACTTTTATTAAATTACTCCCTTGTGTCACATTTGTCAGTGATGCATTATAAAATCCTTTCAGGAACAATGGTTCAGAAATAATTGAAGGCCTTTATGAACTATATTCTTGAGTATTTACAGTACTGTATTATCCAAGATGTTTAACCAAAGGGAGATTGTAGCCAGTTTGTATTAAATATTTATGTTGCTTATTGAAAAATGTTAATGGGAATTACGATCATTCTCCTTTACGGTGTTTCATTCCTGAAATTTGGATGCTTTCTCTGAAATTGGCTCATACCAGGATTAAAGGTGTTTGAACCCAAGGAATAATAGAATTTTAGAGCTTTGCCCAAATATTTGTTTTCAACTTTTTAATTAATAATAAAGCATGTAAGGAAGCTACTTTAACAGCAGGGGAGGGTGAAGTTTTCAGTTGAAAAGTGGTAAATTAATAACTTGCTCATGAGACATATTTAGGACATGCTTGTGGTACTTTTTAATAAACATTTGACCTAATGCAATCTTTGAGCTATTAAAAGACAACCTATTTAATGGCTAAAATTTTCAGTAGCACAAACACTGAAATTAATGGATTGCAAAGGTTTAGGAAACTGAGGAAATGCATTAACAGCGTTGAAATGTTGGACTTATTTTTCACAAGGAAGTGATTCTGATCAAGTAGGAAGAACGTTAAAATCAGAGCAAAGTACAGTGGGTGCTGGAAATACTCAGGAGATCTGGCAGCATCTATAGAGACAGAAAAACAGTTAATGTTTTGAGTCGAATGTGACTTCAGGATGGGAAAGTACATATCTATCCAAAATGAGTGATCCACAAGAGCTCCATTTTGTATTGTTTTGCATTATGGAATAATTTGACACAATCTTGAATTTTATCACCTTGAAGCAAGAGTTGACAATTTAATACATTATTCACCTAGTTAACTAAAGCTTTTATAAAAGTACTGTGAACTCAAATTTTATTATATGCACACTTTGCAATTGCAACGAACAGGTACAAATTTTGCCATGTGCAATTTCCGTAAAGCTGCTATGGCACAGCTATCTGACCTGCAAAAGGAACTGAATTTACAGAGTTGTAATTTGTTTGAATGTGAGCAAGCTTCGGCTGTGCACTGAAAGCAGTTTTTTGTGCACACTGGGAACTGTATTATGCTTTGAACTATAATGTAATTCTGTTCCATTTTACACTGAAGAAAAACATGTTTAAATCTATATAATTACTAGTATCTTAAACCTACTTATTAGTTATTTTATTCATGAATGCCTTTTCCCACTGATTATCTGTGGTGGGAAATAAATGGAAAATAATGGGATTCTCTTTACATTCTATTTCAATAATTTAAAGTTTTATGGTTTCATAAATGAGCGTTAAGTTGTATTTGCGTCACAAGGAAATTTAAACCACATCATGCTTTCCATTCTTGATGTCTGTTGTATCTTTCCATGAATAAAGCAAATACACCAAGATATTTATGTTTCAATATTTTAATGACTGATTTCCTGTATAAGCATAAAAGTTGCCTGTAATATCTCAGCTCCAAAACTTCATGATTGAATTTTTGTCACCATAAGCTAATCATTTTAATATACTATTCCAAAGCTAGGGTTCCAGGCTTTTTTTAATCCCAGGTACAAAATCATTTCAGTTAAGCTTTTTTGTTCGGAGGGCATCAGCACTTTTCTGTCCAAATCTGAATTTATATGCTCAGAGGAAAATTAATATTTTAAAAGATTATTCTATGTACCTGAAATCTCCCCCCTACATATTTTATAACATTCATGTAATGGTTTTATTTATGTGGAAATGGTACACCAAGAAACACATTTGTGGTTCAACCCATAACCAAAAGTTGCTAAGTGAGTTGAGCAGTTCCATTGTTAGCTTTTTGACAATGGCATCTCGGTGTTTAGCTCACTGTTAAAATGCATTGAATTATGTGAATTTATTGTATCTGCATAGTGGATACAAATACAAAAAACAAAGAAAATTACAGCACAGGAACAGGCCTTTCGGCCCTCCTCTGCCGATCATGATGCCCTAATTAAACTTAAAAAAAAACCTGCCCTTACTCAGTTCGTATCTGTCTATTCCCTCCCTATTCATGTACCTATTAGATACTTAAATGTTTCTATTGTGCCTGCTTCCACTGCCACTTCTGGGAGCGTGTTCCAAGCACCCACCACTCTGTGCATGAAAATGTTCCCCCACACATCTCCTTTAAACTTTCCTCATTGCAAATTTAGTCTTGCCCATATCAGCTCAAATATCCTTTTAACAATCCAATAATTGTTAATTACTGTTGAACAATCTCTCTGGTTCTGAAAATTAACTCAAGTATATGGAGTAGGTTGGAAAGTTTTTAACTTAAATGTTTGCTCCTTTTAAATTTTTCAAAACCAACTGAGTCGTAATTGAATTTGCCCCACTGTAATTTACACTACTTAATCATTGAACTGTTAATTTTGCAATGTAATAATCAGTTAAGGAGATAGATCATGGCTTGTCTTTATTCCTTCAGGTCCCAGAAGCCCAGTTTCCCTGCCTGTGACATCGTCAACTCTCACTTTCAGTGACTGACCATGCAAAAAATATCCAACAGTATAAAGGTGGGACCAAGTAACAGCAGACACCATTAAATGCCCTGCGACAAAAACTTATCTCCAAGGTGTATTGGGCAGTGTGCATCGGTTAGATTAAATTTCCCTTTCTCAGCTGGTTTGATCGTTCAGGTGCTTCAACTCACTTGGGCACTGATACAATTACTTTGTGAAAATGGGAGTTAATTCAGGTTGTGCATGAGTCATCGTAATGGGAAGTAAAGTGTTCATGAATCAATATTGCCTGAGCCCTTTTAAAACCTCTTCAGGCTTACCCGAACTTCACAATGTTGACTCCTTACTGGGATACATTGTGAAATTGCCCTTCACCCAGGCAACCATTGAGTGTTGGAGTGCTTGTAGGTTATCTGCTAATATCGTACCAGAATTACAGTTTTGCCCTATTTCCAGAATTGCAGCTCTGAGGTTAGTTAAGAGAGCTCAGAAGAGGGAACTCAGTTGATTTCTCCTTCCCAAACCTGAAGAAGGCCTAGTTTAGAGCCAAACATCAAGCTGGGATCTTCCTGGTACTGCTTACATACTTTGTGCTGGGTTTGCACAACTACCAGTGATTTCAATTCAAATTTGATTGCAATGTATTTTATTTTACATTGGTGAGAAAGTATTTATCCACATATTAATAAATTAAAGCTGCTTACTGAGCTTATCCAGTTAGTCAAACTAAACCAAACACAGCAGCTTCAAGTCTGCAGTGTTATTCAGGCACTAAGAGTTGACCTCAGTGCCCCATGAAATATCGGATGGAGAACCAGTTCTGACCGTTCCTAATATCTTCAAAAATTCACTTTGGAAAACCAAGGTGGGTACAGGACAGGATTGAGCCCACCCATAATGGGTTTGTTAAATATTGAGCAGGGTTACTTGAATCAAACTCAACACTCAAGAATATTTCAGTAAATTTATGCATGTACTTTGATATGGTATGAACCATAACTGGATCAACCCACGGAACGTGGATTTCAGCGTTTCAAGAAGGCAGTTCACCACCACCTTCTCAAGAGCAACTATGGATGGGCCAGCCAGTGATGATCATGTCCCACGAATTAATTTTAAAAATTAACACTGTGGAGCCCAATATAATAAGTTTAATGCCTTACACATGGTCTTGCTGACTTCTCAACAGCTGAGAAGTGTAGTGAATATATTGCCTCTGGAATAGCTGAATCAGTTCCACAAACAGCTGTCTATACAGATGTACTTTGCAGGATAATCAACAGACTGTTGTTTTCCCCACCCATCCTGCAGTAAAAATTTAATTATGAATATAGGACTGACAGAAAGTAATTTCTTTCTTTGTGTTTATCTGTCTTTAACTCATTACAAAAAATCATAAAAGGAATCGCAATCTCTAAAAAACAATTTGACAGTTGTATAGAGATGTACTTGGCATGTTGATCAGTGGACTGTAACTTTCCCCACCCTTACTGTATAGTAAAACATTAATTATGAATGCAGGGCTGAGGGAAAGAGAAAACAATTTTCTATCTGTTTATCTGTCTTTAACTCATTACAAAAGAATCATAAAAAGGGATTTGCAATCACTAAGAAACAATTTGAATGACTCCCTTTTTAAAAATGTCTATGCTTTTTACCACTTTCCCACTACCACCAGTGTTTCCAATTCAAATGTGTTTTAGCAGTATATTTTCTTTTACAATGAATTAATAAATTACCTGGATCCACATATTTAACAAACATTGGAACTTCTTGCTAAGTTTATCTCGTTAGAAACCATTGAGTTGAACAGAGTAAGAAGGCGCTATCTTTAAGTTAACACAGTCTTTGCTAATCTAAGCACCTCAGTTGGCCTCAGTATCTCATTCAAATGGTCACTCCAGTGGTGCTGGTTGATATATATTGACTAGGACTCTAAGGAAAACTAGTGAACACTGCTTTAGACCTCCAACTGAGAGGGAAGATTGGCACTGGTTTAACATCTCGACCAAATGACTGCAACTCCAACAGAGCAACATTCCCTCAGTGCTGCAACCTAGTTTCAGCCTAGATTTTGGACTTAACATCTGCAGTGGAACTTGCATCAGTAACTCATTAACTCGGGCAAGAGTTCTACTTATGGAAATCACTATGCCATAGGTGCACAAAAATGATTTATAAGACCCATCCCAAGAAAGGCAAGGTAGGAGCTCATTGTGTTGGAGGTAATAGGCTGGAGGATTGCCTAACAAGAAGCAGCAAGTAGCAATAAAGGAGTCTTTCTCAGGTTGCAGGGCAGAAACCAGCAGAATGCCACAGGGATCAGGGCTGGGACCGTGGGACTCAGCTCCTCACGATATATATTAATGATTTGGAGGAAGGAATCAAGTGGACTATGGTCAGATTTGCTAGTGTTACAACGGTGGGAGGGAAGGAAGTTGTAAGGAGAATATAAGTAATTTGCAGAGCACTGTTGACAGGTCAAGAGAATGGGTGGAAAACTGGCACATGGAATTCAATGTGGGAAAATTTGAGATTGATCATTTTGGAAAAAGGCAGGTTACTTTTTAAATGGAGAGACTGCAGAAAGCTGAAGCACAAAGGGACTTGGGGGTGGGGGGCAGGGGGAGGTCCTTGTTTATAAAACCCAGAAAGCTAGCATACAGATGCAGAAGGTAATTTGATTTGATTTATTATTCACATGTATTAGATACAGTGAAAAATATTGTTTCTTGCACGCTATACAGACAAAGCATACCTTCATAGAGAAGGAAACGAGAGTGTGCAGAATGCAGTATTACGATCATAATGAGGGTGGAGAGAAAGATCAACTTAATGCAAGGTAAGACCATTCAAAAGTCTGACAGCAGCAGAGAAGAAGCTATTCTTGAGCTAGTTGGTACATGACCTCAGACTTTTATATCTTTTTCCCGATGGAAAAAGGTGGAAGAGAGAATACACGGGCTGCGTGGGGTCCTTAATTATGCTGGCTGCTTTGCCGAGGCAGTGGGAAGTGTAGACAGAGTCAATGAATGAGAGGCTAGTTTGAGTGATGGATTGGGCTACATTCATGACCTTTTGTAGTTCCTTGCGGTCTTGGGCAGAGCAGGAGCTATACCAAGCTGTGACACAACCAGAAAGAATGCTTTCTACGGAAGACAAATATGGGAAAAAAATAGGGAAGACAAATGGAATGCTGACATTAATTTGAGGACAGCTGAAGTATAAGGGCAGCACATAAATAGATAGCACTGCTCCCTCACAGTGCCAGGGATTCGGGTTTGATTCCTGGCTTGGGTCACTGTCTGTGTGGAGTCTGCACATTCTCCCCTTGTCTGCATGGGTTTCCTCTGGGTGCTCTGGTTTCTTCTCACAGTCCAAAAGACATGCTGTTTAGGTGTATCGGCCATCTTAAATTCTCCCTCAGTGTACCCGAACATGCACCGGTGTGTGGCGACTAGGGGATTTTCACAGTAACTTCATTGCAGTGTTAATGCAAAACAATTTGTGACAGTAGTAAATAAGCTAAACCTTAATAAAAGTAAAGAGATGTTGCTGCACTATACAAGGTATAGTGACTCCACATTTAGAATAATCTGTACAGTTTTGGTCCTCTTATTTAAGAGGAAATTGGAGGAAATACAGAGAAGGATTACTAGGCTGATCCCGAATACGGAGCGACTGCCATATGAAGAAAGATTAAACAGGTTGGGTCTGTACTCCTTGGAGTCCAGAAGAATGAGAGGTGATATGATTGAAATATATAAGATTCTTAAGGGGTTAGATCAGGTAAATGTTGGGAGGATGTTTCCACTCATGGGAGAGTGTGGGAGCAGAGGGCACAGTTGCAGATTTGAGGAAGAATTTCTTCTGTCAAAGAGTGATGAATCTTTGGAATTCGTTACACCAGGAAACTGTGAAGGCCGGGTCCTGAACACTTTCACAACTGAGATCATAAGTTTTTAATCAGTAGGAGAATTAAGGGTTATGGAGAAAAGGCAGGAAAGTGGACTTATTGAGCATTAGATCACTCATTAACTTATTAAATGTCAGAGCAGGCTCAAATGGATGAATGGCTTACTCTTCTTCCAATTTCCTATGGTCTTATAATTCCTTATGGATCGTAGCCTCCAGTGAATTGGCAAAATGTGCAGGCTTGCATACCCATTCCAGCTGGAACCATAGTGAGGCCCAAACCTGATTTAAAGTGCATAAAAACATTTTACAGCCGATCTGGGTTATATCACCAGTGAAATGTCTTAAAATGGAAGTTGGGATCCGATGAAAGTAGATTTGAATGTTAAAAAGGGAAGGAACCACTCTGAAACAGGCAGACACTTACGTTGCCTGTTGCCCATAAAAATGGCAGCTTTAGAATGTTGTCCTTAACAGAAGGAAGAGTTAGGATAATAAAAGCAAAATGCTGCGGATGCTGGAATCTGAATCAAAAGCAGAAAATGCTGGAAAAACTCAGTAGGTCTGATATCATCTGTGGAGAGAGAACAGAGCCAATGTTTCGAGTCTGGATAACGTTGGCTCTATTCCTTCTCCACAAAATACCGTGGATGCTGCAAATCAGAAATAAAAGCAGGAAACGCTGGATACTCTCAGCAGGTCGATGGAGAGAAACAGAGTTAACATTTCAAGTCTAAATTACCCCTCTACAGGGGTCATTTGGACTCGAAACATTAACTCTGTTCCCCTCAAGTGATAGGAAATTGGGTAGGCAAGACAAAACTTGACGAACAATGAAAATGAATAGATGAAAAGTGGATAAGGTGCTGTTGCAGTTGTTGACTTGTATCACTATTACCAGTTTGTTGTTAAGTACCCTCTGATCTGAATATATATCCATATTATTAAATTGAAGACACTAATAGTAACTGCCTTGGTGCCTCTTCTTATTAGAAGGATTAATCTGCATACTAGTAGGGACTGGTACAAAGGAAACTTACTGTGAAACAGCACCTTAATTTAGCTTGTTCATAATAAGAGCAAAAGCATTTGATTTTATTGAACTTTGATTAATTTCTGTGGCGAGTCTTAGCATTTCTCTGACTTCTGGACATACTGCTTTCCCTCAGAAACTATGCATAGGTTACTGTCACTATTTTTTAGTGGGTGGATTTTTTTAAAAAATGCTGCAACATTTAAAAAATGTTTCTTGAAATGTATTCAGAGCTGCACATTAACAATGACTGATTGTTCACTTTAAGAATGTGTGTAACTACTGACATTCCAGCAACGTAGGGATATTTGCATGTGCTTCACGACTCTTGATTGACCAGACTTATCTTCCTCCCTGTTCATTTGGTGGCAGAATTCACAGAATAAATGTAATTAATCTTTCCCACATCAACATTCGCTCCTTTTTGCTTCACCCACAAAGGGGTATAGCTGAGACCACAGAAACCTGGAGGCCATTTAGGATCAGTGTTCCAAAATTCAAAATAAAGTGTTGCATTTATCTGAAATTAATTTATGAAAAGCCAGAGCCATTACCTGTTTAAAGATATTGCATTAAAATCATTCTAAGTATCAGGTGATACCCAACCAAACTATACCACCCTCCTCCTCTCTCCCCAGTAGAACAGGGCTGCAGAATTGTTACAGTGCAGAAGGAGGCCATTTGTTTTTAAGCTTATTTATTAGTGTCACAAGTAGGCTTACATTAACATGGCAATGAAATTACTGTGAAAAATCCCCGAGTCTCCACACTCCCGGTACCTGTTTGGGTACACTGAGGAAGAATTTAGTATGGCCAATGCACCTAACCAGCACGTCTTTTGGACCTTGGGAGGAAACAAGGGAACAAGCGAAGAAATGCACGCAGACTCAGGGAAAATGTGCAGACTCCACACAAAGAATGACCCTAGTCGGAAATTAAACCCAGGTCCCTGGCACTGTGAGATAGCAGTGCTAACCACTACGTCACCGTGCCATCCCATTTGACCCTTTGTGTCTGCACTGACTATCCAAATGAGCATCATGGCTTAGTGGCATTCTCCTTTTCCCCCTATCCCCGCATATTGTTTCCATTCAAATAAACATCCATTGGATGCCTCGATTGAATCTGCCTCCACCTAACTTCCAGGCAGTACATTCCAGACCCAAACCAATCATTTGGCAGGGAACAAGGGAAATCCAGATTGAACTGCGTTTATTTCAATGCAAGGGACCTCAGGACATGGATGGGTACATGGGACTGGGATATTATAGCAATTACTGAAACATGGCTAAAGGAGGGACAGGACTGGCAGCTCAATGTTCCAGGGTACAGATGCTACAGGAAAGATAGAACAGGAGCTAAGAGAGGAGGGGGCGTTGCGTTTTTGATTAAGGAAAACATCACGGTAGTACTGAGATGGGATATATTTGAGGGTTTGCCCATTGAGTCTATATGAGTAGAACTGAGAAATAAGAATGGGGAAATCACTTTGATAGGATTGTACTATAGGCCCCCAAATAGTCAGTAGGAAATTGAGGAGCAAACATGCAAGGAGATTGCAGATACCTCCAAGAAAAATAAGGCGGTAATAGTAGGGGATTTTAGCTTTCCCAACATTGACTGGAACAGCCATAGTATTAGAGGGTTGGATGGAGAGAAATTTGTTGAATGCATTGAGGAGGGATTTCTCATTCAGTATGTGGATGGCCCAAATAGAGAGGGGACAAAACTTGACCTCCTCTTGGAAAATAAGGAAGGGCAGGTGACACAAATATTGGCGAGGGATCACTTTGCGACCCCTCACCAATCCACATTGACCACATTGCTATTAGTTTTAAGATAGCTATGGAGAATGATAGGTCTGGCCCAAAAGTTAAAATTCTAAATTAGGGCAAGGCCAATTTTGATGGTATCAGGCAGCAACTTTCAAAAGTTAATTGGGGGAGTCAGTGGGGAGGCAAAGGACCATCTGGTAAGTGGGAGGCTTTCAAAAATGTGTTAACCAGGGTTCAGGGTAAGCACCTTTCTCTTAGAGTGAAGGGCAAGGCTGGTAGGAGTAGGGATCCTTGATGACTCAGGATATTGAGGCCCTGGTCAAGAAGAAGAAGAAGGAGGCACATAACATGCATAGGCAGCTGGGATCAAGTGGATCCCTTGAAGAGTATAGAAGGTGTAGGAGTAGAGTTAAAAGAGAAATCAGGAGCGCAAAAAGGGGACACGAGATTGTTTCAGCAGAAAAGGCAAAGGAGAATCCAAAGATCGTCTACAAATACATAAAGGCCAAAAGAGTAACTCAGGAGAGAGATCTTCCTCTTAAAGATCAACAAGGTAATCTATGTGCGGATTCATAAGAGATAGGTGAGATCCTACATGAATATTTCTCAACAGTGTTTACTGTTGAGAAAAGCATGGATGTTAGGGAACTTGGGGAAATAAATAGTGATGTCTTGAGGAGTGTACATATTACAGGGAAGGAGGTGCTGGAAGTCTTAAAGTGCATCAAGATAAATAAATCCACCGGACCTAATGAAGTGCATCCCAGGACATTATGGGAGGATAGGGAGGAAATTACAGGTCCCCTCGCAGAGATATTTGAATCATTGATAGTCACAGGTGAAGTGCCAGAAGATTATGGAGCAGCAAATGTTGTGCCTTTGTTTAAGAAGGATTGCAGGGAAAAGCCTGGGAACTACAGGCCAGTGAGCCTCACATCTGTAGTGAATAAGTTGTTAGAAGGTATTTTGACAGACAGGACCTACAGGCAGTTAGAGACACAAGGACTGATTAGGGACAGTCAGCATGGCTTTGTAAGCACAAAATCATGTCTCAAAAATTTGATTGAGTTTTTTGAAGGGGTAACCAAGAAGGTAGATGAGGGCAGTGCAGTTAATGTACTCTACATGGACTTTAGCAAGGCCCTTGACAAGGTACCACATAGTTAGTTGTTGCATAAGGTTAAATCTCACAGTATCTAGGATGAAATAGCCAAATGGATACAAAATTGGCTTGATGATAGAAGACAGAAGGTGGTTGTAGAGGATTGTTTTTCAAACTGGAGGCCTGTGACCAGGAGTGTGCCTCAGGGATCGGTGCTGGGTCCACTGTTATTTATCATTTAAATTAATGATTTGGATGAGAATTTAGGAGGCATGGGTAGTAATTTTGCTGATGACACCAAGATTGGTGGCATAGTGGACAGTGAAGAAGGTTATCTCGGATTGCAATGGATTCTTGATCATGTGGGCTGACGAATGGCAGATGGAGTTTAATTTAGATAAATGAGGTGATGCATTTTGCTGGATTGAACCAGGGCAGGACTTACTCAGTTAATGGTAGGTTGGGGAAAGTTATAGAACGAAGAGATCTAGGGGTACAAGTTCATAGCCTATTGAAAGTGGACTCACAGGTGGACAGAGTGGTGAAGGAGACATTCAGCATGGTGGTTTCATTGATCAGAACATTGAGTACAGGAGTTGGGACATCTTGTTGAACTTGTACAAGACATTGGTAAGGCCACACTTGGAATACCGTGCACAGTTCTGGTCACCCAATTATAGAAAGGATACTATTAAACTGGAAAAAGTGCAGAAAACTAGGATGCTACCGGGACTTGATGGTGTGAATTATAAGAAGCAGCTGAATAGATTGGGACTTTTTTCTCTGGAGCGTAGGAGGTTTGATGGTGAACTTATTGAGGTCTATAAAATAATGAGGGGCACAGATCAACTCGATAATCATATTTTTTCCCAAAGGTAGGGGAGTCTAAAACTAGAGGGCATTGGTTTAAGGTGAGAGGGGAAAGATATAAAACGGTCCAGAGAGGCAATTTTTTCACACAGATGGGGGTGAGTGCCTGGAACAAACTGCCAGAGGTGGTAGTAGAGGCGGGTACAATTTTGTCTTTTAAAAAGTGTTTAGACAGTTACATGGGTAAAATAGGTACAGACGAATATGGGCCAAATACAGGCAATTGGGACTAGCTTAGAGGTTAAAAAAAGGGCAGCATGGACAAGTTGGGCTGAAGGACCTGTTTCCATGATGCAAACCTCTATGACCCTATAATTTGTGTGAAAAAGTTTTTTCTCACATCACATTTGCTGATATTCATGAAGGGCAGAATCCAGGTAATAGCTGGCATGTGAAAAGGTAAACTATCTCAGTTGAAGCATAAGTTAAAAAATTACAGCACGCTTGAATTATGTGGGGGGGCAGAGTGGGACAATCAGTTAAAGTCATACAAACAACCCATGAAACATGCAAGGGTGTCGGATAAGGATGGGAATGGCTTAACTGGGATGCCCCACTGGAAGAAGTTGCCTACTAACTCATAAGGACGTAAGGACATAAGAAATAGGAGCAGGAGTAGGCCAACTAGCCCTTCGAGCCTGCCCCGCCATTCAATAAGATCATGGCTGATCAGTCGTGGCTCAGTTCCACATTCCCGCCCTCTCCCCATAACCCTTAATCCCCTCTCTTATCAAAAACCCATCAACCCGCGTCTTAAAAATATTTAGTGAGGCAGCCTCCACCACTTCAACGGGCAGAGAATTCCAGAGATTCACCACCCTTTGAGTGAAGAAGTTCCTCCTCAACTCCATTCTAAACCGCAACCCCTTTATCTTGAGGCTGTGCCCCCTAGTCCTACTGTCTTTTTTGAGCGGGAAGAGTCTTTCCACCTCTATCCTATCCATCCCATTCATCATCTTATACGTCTCAATGAGATCTCCCCTCATTCTTCTAAACTTTAACGAGTACAAGCCTAGTTTATTCAGCCTCTCCTCATAGCTCAACCCCCTCAACTCCGGTATCAGCCTAGTAAACCTCCTCTGCACTCCCTCCAAGGCCAAAATATCTTTGCACAGGTGTGGCGCCCAAAACTGTACACAGTACTCACCAGGCATATACATATATATGAATAAAGCTATCTGGATGGGGTGTTATTGACTGAAGTGCTAATATGTTTAGGACCAAAGGGGAGGATTCAAAGTGGCAAAGCAGTTAGCCATGCTATCTCAGAGCACCGAAGACCTGGGTTTGATTCTGGCATTGGGTGACTAAGTGTTCTTCCTGTGTGGGATTCCTCCAGGTGCTAGAGTCAGGTTGAGATAAGCTCACCATGCTGTCAATCAAAATTTCATTATTTTTATTATTAATAATTCATACCTTTACCTTGTGAAATAAATTAATTATAAAAGATTAATGGGGTCTGCTGGAGTACCTTACTTTTGTTTCAAGATTTTTTTTTCCCACTTAACAGAACTGTAAGTCTACAACCCCCTTTATAATACGGATGCTTGAGAATGAATGCTCGAATACTGGAGTTAAGATTAGTCCTCTCTCTGTAAAACCAAATTTTAATTTGATTTGCTTTGATTTATTATTGTCACATATATTAATATACAGTAAAAAGTATTGTTTCTTGCGCCCTATATATACAGAGAACACTGTTCATAGAGAAGGAAAGGAGAGAGTGCAGAATGTCGTGTTACAGCCATAGCTAAGGTGTAGAAAAAGATCAACTTAATGCGAGGTAAGTCCATTCAAAAGTCTGATGGCAGCAGGGAGGAAACTGTTCATGAGTTGGTTGGCGCTTGACCTCAGACTTTTGTATCTTTTTCCTGATGGAAGAAGATGGAAGAGAGTAGATCTAGCAATTTGGACCTAACTACAAAATCTGCCACTTGAAGCAGCATTTCACTATGCACAGTATAAGACTCAAAACATTGACAGCAGCTCTTTAGTATATGTCAGCTCTTTCATCATTCAGGCGCGTGATTTGCTGCAGCTTTTTCTCTTCAACTCTCATTTTGATTGTTTCTGCTTAAGGCTAAACGAAATTACTGCTCAATTACAAATCAGCAACATAATGGATCATTCAGGATAGTGTAACACATATCCAAATATCACTCAATACTTAATTACTTGCAACAATGTGAGAGGGCTGGAATGTTTCTGTAAGATAGCACGAGAAAGCTTTTCTACTTTGTTGACCTGTAGTGTGCAATATTTAACAACTTTACTGTTGATGTTATTAAACTTCATTAATAGTTAGTTATTTCATGTTAGAAGCTGTTTTAAACCATTAAAGGATTTCATTGCCCCACATAATACACAGTGTTCCGATTAAAGGCATGTCTGCACTCCATCATCACAATTATCCATCTCTTTAATCCAAAGTCGAAATCAATGTGTTTAAAAGAAAGTGTGCAGATGAAAGCTTTAAGTTTGAAAAAAGTCTAACTCTATACAGTGTAACAGAGTTGAGGGCGGCACACACAGAATTAAACAGTTATTTGTCACTATCAATTCAATGTATATGGGTTAAACAGATTAGAATAGAAGGAAGATTTGCTCTTTTGTTGTTTCTTATTGGGCTCATTCTTATGTGCAAAGGAGGTGATGGCCTAGTGGTATTATCAATAGACTCTTAATCCAGAGACTCAGCTAATGTTCTGGGGACCCTGATTCAAATCCCATCACAGCAGATGGTGGAACTTGAATTCAATAACAAATATTTGGAATTAAAAATCTAATGATGAATGTGAAACCATTGTCAGTTGTTGTAAAAACCCATCTGGTTCACTAAATGCCCTTTAAGGAAGGAAATCTGCTGTCTTTACCTGGTCTGGCCTACATGCGACTCCAGAACCTCAGCAATGTGGTTGATTCTCAACTGCCCTCTGAAATGGCCTAGCAAGCCAATCAGTTCAAGGGCGAGTAGGGATGGGCAACGCTGGCCATCCAGTGACACCCACGTCCCACGGATGAATCAAAAAGAACTTGTTATATCAGGAATGAGTGTGTGGAACGGGGCAGTGAAATGAGCCATTTAAACAGTAATACCTCTGTTACTGATGAATAACGGGAGCCCATAAATGCCAGTTGACCATTCTCTGGCTAAGGCACATTTTGGTACTCTTTTTCCTTTTATCATAAGGGACTTTTTTTCCCCAATAAATTTTCATTCTCTTTTTCTCTTCCCCTTGAAAGAAAATGCAGACTCACATTTATATAGCATTTTTCCTGACCTCAGGACATTTCAAAACGCTTTGTAACCAACTATGTACTTTTGAAGTGTAGTCACTGCTGTAATGTTGGAAACTCAGCAGCCGATTTGCCCGCAGTAAACTCCAACAAGAATGATAATGACCAGGTATCTGTTTTTGTGATGTTGATTGAGAGGTAAGTATTGGCTGGGGCACTGGTCATAACTCCCCTGCTTTTCTTCAAAATGGTGCCATGGAATCTTTTATGCCCACTTAAGAGGGCAGACAGGGCTTTTGTTGAATGTCAGATCCAAAAGACAACATCTCTGACGATGCAGCACTCCTTCAGTACTGGACTGGATTGCCAGCCGAGACGTTTGTGCTCAAGTCCTGGAGTGAAACTTGAATCCACTGACTTAGAAGCAAGACGGTTATCAACTGACATACTGTTGATATTTTGTTCTGATTTTACAAGGCCTGGCCATTCTCTCACACCCCTTCCAAGTGAACACCATGTATTGGCATTAAGTCTGGCCAGCTATAAACTATGTGAACGTCACTGATGAGTCTGATCCCACTTTCTTCTGACATTTTCGTATACACATCAATTATTAGATTGCAGTCAAAAGTGACATCCCTGTCCTGATATTTTCCTCTGAGGCCAACAGTTGCATCTCTGAAGAGCCTGGCATTAAAATTTGAGAACTGTACGCCACATTCTGCAATATTCATAAAATTAATATGAATCATCTTGAATCATCCAAGATTCATGAGCCAGAGTGAGGCAGCTTCTTGCAAACTGTGCCCAGCATACCCTTTATTTCTACTTTTACTCTTGTTCTATGCTTCTAAAACTTTATTGTAACTTTTTTAAACTCTCTAACAATGTTTTTATTCAATCTTTTACACATTAAGTTGATCTTTCTTTACACTCTAGCTATGACTGTAACACTACATTCTGCACTCTCCTTTCTTTCTCCAGGTATGGTATACTTTGTCTGTACAGTGCACAGGAAACAATACTTTTCACTGTATACTAATACATGTAACAATAATAAATCAAATCAAATCAAATTACACTGCAGTCAAGATTTCTGAATGTACTTCAAGACATATTAACAAAATGAATGTGGATAACATCCTGATATGTATGGATCCATCAGATGCAAATAGTTTCTAGTCCAGCCATGTTCAAATGGTGGAGGGGACTCGATGGGCTGAATGGCCTAATTCTGCTCCTACATCTTTTAAACTTATGAACAGAGAAAAACCATTCATAAAGATCATAAATAGAAAACTGAAGGGCATGAGATTATGTGTATCTTTTCCTTTGATAAATGACTAACTTATTTTTAGCAACCGGAGATTGAAATTGTAAACTCTTTTTGCCTATTAAAAGAGAAAGTTATCCTTGGGATGCACAAAATTAGTTTACACAGCTGAAAATGGCAAGTAGTTACAATTCTCAATACTCTCAATTTGCATACATTGATATTTCATACAAGCCAGAACACTCATTGTAATAACACCACTGTCATTGATTTGTAAACGTAATTGCACTGTTACTATACCAGCCTTGCAGAAAATATTTTTGAGGTAAAAAGGTGACTCCAGTTCATTCAAATTCAGCAGCTGGATATATTCAAATCTGCTTCGACTGGTGAATGTGTGCTCAGTAACAAGGAGTTTAATGTAGCTAAAAAATTAGATTTATTAAACTTTGTAAACGTTCCATTCTATGGTGTAGGTGGATCCATTCATACAAATCAAGGTTCAACAAATGAACAAAACTCAACAATAGGAAATCTCACTGTTTACTTTGAGTCTATTTTGGAGAGCTAACTGTCCTCCACAAAGACCGCTGTAACGTCATGCATTCCTTCACTGGTCGTGATTTTTTGAAGAATTATAGTATGATTTGGCAAAATTTGGCACACATACTTCAATATACATTTACACAGAGATTAAGTTGTATTTCTAGTTAAGGAGTGTATCGTGAGCAATCTTGCTTGAAGCTGTGGGTAAAATCAGCCTGCCTCCTTGTTGGGATTTATGATGCTTTCTCCTCCTGCCCTTCCTTTTACGTCGCTGCTTCTTGTTTTTCCTTTCTGATGGAGGAGTTGGAGCTGGTTGGTTTGCTTTTGGCTCTGCCTTTATTGGCACCTCGTTTTTATGGAGAGCTGACGGAGTCGATACCTCCTCCCTGTGTTTTCCGGACAAAGCCGCTGTTAAAATAGAAGTTTCTTTAACGTTGGAGTGAGAATTGGGACTCTGTTTAGTAGCTGGTGGAGTAAATGCCTCTTCTATGTGGAGCTGATGTGTGCCATCTAGCCTGCGCACTGACGTAGCCATCAGCGCCACTCTATCAAATTCAGAATCAGGGACCTGTGTAGATGCCAGGGGTGTAAAGCCTACAGCTCTGAAACGTTGAAACTTGTGACTCGGTTTGGTTGCAGCCTCAGTGAGAGGCTGGTAAACCCGAGTGAAGGTGTCCACTCTGTAAGATTCATCGTTCATCACATCATTGTATGTCTCTTCCTTTATTACCAAATCCAGAGAATTGTCAAAGAAACGTTGGCTAAATTCATTGTTATTGTCAAGTTTCTCAATCTCAGTGAAATAGTCCTCCTTATTATGAATTTTCTTTTCCAAGATTGGCAATAGATTAGTCTCTTTGTTGGCTTTGGAGTTGAGTTTAGCTTTGTGGTTTTTCTTCTTGCCTTTCCCCTTCCTCCTCTTCTTGTTTTTCCCTCCTTTCTTTTTCTTTTTCTTGGCTTTGTCTGATGAAACACGAGTTTTCTCGCTCTCAGTGCTGCTTGCTGTGCCGGGCACACTGCCGTGGGCAGAGCTCTGAGTGACGGTTGCCATGACTTTCAGGACATCTTCTGCTGCATTAAACACTTGGCCAAGAGTCGACTGTTGGCTCGTAGCTTCTGGTTTAGGGGCCTCTGGAGCAGCTGTAAACGGCGGGATGCTGTTTATCCAAGTAAAGGCTGTTGGGCCCTCTGAATCAGGAGTAGGCTCCACTGGTAATCCATCAATTAAATCTCCTCCATAATCATAAAGCCCTGACTCTCTGGGAACAGCAATCTGAACACGTTCGTACTTCTTGCACCTTTCAAATATGATCAGAAATAATGAAAGCTTTGAGTTATTCTATTCATAGAATCATAGAATCCCTAAAGTGCTGAAGGAGGCTGGGGGCCTGCACCAACTCTCCAAGAGAGCACTTTACCCAGGCCCTATCCCCATAACCCCATATATTTACCCTGCTAACTTACACATCCTGGGATACTGAGGGAGAATTTAGCACAGCCAATCCACCTAACCTACACATCTTTGGACTGTGGGAGGAAACCGGAGCATCCCCACACAGACCAGGAAGAACGTGTAAACTCAAGGCCAGAATTGAACCCGGATCCCTGGCACTGTGAGGCAGCAGCGCCACTGCAACATCCGAAATACAAAGGTTTTCCCTCCCACCATTTGTATTGTTTAATCAGTGTTAAAACCACAAATGCATGAAAACTGTTAGCAATAAAATTAATTTTCTGAAGTATAAACTTCGAAAAATCCCTTCTTTAATGGTCACAAACTAGGATTGACATTTTAGCTGATTCCTGAATTAATATGGTTAATTGGCAGTGATCTGAATGAACTAGATTTTAAGTTATTGTTTGCTAAATGTGAGTAGAATTTCAAGATGAAGTTCTACCTGAATCTTTTCCCATTGTAATCACTAAAAGTTTTGATATGGATTTGTTTTTCCATAAGCATGGTAAATGTGAACAGTAATTGTCTTAAAAATGGGGCTTTCATTGTTTCCACACAATAAAATGCTCAAAGTCTAATTACAAGCCGTAGTTTCATAGAATCATCGAAACCCTACAGTTCAGAAGGAAGCTATTCGGCCCATCGAGCCTGTACTGATAACAATCCCACTGAATCCTTGTAATAAGAACATAAGAACATAAGAAATAGGAGCAGGAGTAGGTGATAGTGACCACAATTCGGTTACGTTCACCTTAGTGATGGGAAGAGATAGGCGTGAACCTCGGGTCAGCAATTTTAGCTGGGGTAAGGGCGATTATGAGGCTATCAGGAGTGAATTAGGAAGCATGGATTGGATTAGGGGATTGCAGGGACTGGGAACATCTGAAATGTGGAATTTTTTCAAGGAGCAGCTACTGCGAGTCCTTGATAGGTATGTCCCTGTCAGGCATGGTGGATTTGGTAGATCTAGGGAACCGTGGTGCACTAAAAGAGTTGAGTCGATGGTTAAAAAGAAAAAGGAGGCTTATGTTCGGATGAGATTGGAGGGCTCAGATAGTGCACTAGAAAGCTTTAGATTGGCTAGGAGGGAGTTGAAGAGTGAGTTGAGAAGGGCTAAAAGAGGACATGAGAAGACTTTGGCTGATAGGATTAAGGAGAATCCTAAGGCGTTCTATAAGTATGTCAAGAACAGAAGGTTGGTCAGGGCAAGATTAGGGCCAGTTACAGACAGCAGGGGGAAGTTGTGTGTGGAACCGGAGGAGATTGGAGAAGTATTGAACCAATATTTCTCTTCGGTGTTCACGCAGGGGGACATGAATATAGCTGAGGAGGACATTGGGTCGCAGGGGTGTAAAATAGAAAGTATTACGGTTGATAAAGAGGATGTGCTGGAAATTCTTGAGGGGCTGAAAATAGATAAGTCCCCTGGTCCGGATGGGATCTACCCTAGGATTCTCTGGGAGGCTAGAGAGGTGATTGCAGAGCCTCTGGCTCAGATCTTCAGGTCGTCATTGGTCTCTGGTGTAGTCCCGGAGGATTGGAGGATAGCGAATGTTGTCCCATTGTTTAAGAAGGGGAACAGAGACTTTGCCGGGAATTATAGACCGGTGAGTCTTACTTCTGTTGTGGGCAAGGTTTTAGAAAAAATTATTAGGGATAGGATTTATAGTTATTTGGAGTGTAATGAATTGATTAGAAATAGTCAGCATGGTTTTGTAGCAGGTAGGTCGTGCCTTACTAACCTTATTGAGTTTTTTGAGAAGGTGACCAAAGAGGTGGATGGGGGTAAGGCAGTTGACGTGGTATACATGGATTTTAGTAAGGCGTTCGATAAGGTTCACCATGGTAGGCTTCTGCAGAAAATGCAGATGTATGGGATTGTGGGTAATCTAGGAAGTTGGATCAGGAATTGGCTATCAGATAGGAGACAGAGGGTGGTGGTGGATGGTAAATATTCATCATGGAGTGCAGTTACGAGTGGTGTGCCTCAGGGATCTGTTTTGGGGCCACTGTTGTTTGTAATTTTTATTAATGATCTGGATGAGGGTATAGTTGGGTGGATTAGTAAATTTGCTGATGACACCAAAGTTGGAGGTGTGGTAGATTGTGAGGAAGGGTGTCATAGTCTGCAGGGAGACTTAGATAGGTTGCAGAGCTGGGCCGAGAGGTGGCGGATGGAATTTAATGCGGAGAAGTGTGAGGTAATTCACTTTGGTAGGAGCAACAGATGTGTCGAGTATAGGGCTAACGGGAGGACTTTGAATAGTGTGGATGAACAGAGGGATCTAGGTGTGTGTGTACATAGATCCCTGAAAGTTGGGAATCAAGTAGATAAGGTTGTCAAGAAGGCGTACGGTGTCTTGGCGTTTATTGGTAGGGGGATTGAATTTAGGAGTCGCAGTGTAATGTTGCAACTGTACACTACTCTAGTGCGGCCGCACTTGGAGTACTGTGTGCAGTTCTGGTCCCCGCATTACAAGAAGGATGTGGAGGCGTTGGAGAGGGTGCAGAGGAGGTTTACTAGGATGTTGCCTGGTATGGTGGGGAGGTCCTATGAGGAGAGACTGAGGGATCTAGGGTTGTTTTCGTTGGGAAGAAGGCGGCTAAGAGGGGATCTTATTGAAACATATAAGATGATTAGGGGTTTAGATAGGGTGGATAGTGATAGCCTTTTTCCTCGGATGGAGAAAGCTAGCACGAGGGGGCATGACTTTAAATTAAGGGGGGGTAGCTACAGGACGGATGTCAGGGGTAGGTTCTTTACCCAGCGGGTGGTGAGGGATTGGAATGCCCTGCCTGCTGCAGTTGTAGATGCGTCTAGTTTGGGGGCGTTTAAGAGATCTCTGGATAGGTTTATGGACGAAAAGGGATTGGTATAGGCTAGTGGGTCATTGTTTTTGTAACTGGTCGGCGCAACATCGTGGGCCGAAGGGCCTGTTCTGCGCTGTAATGTTCTATGTTCTATGTTCTATGTTCTATCTAGCCCTTCGAGCCTGCCCCGCCATTCAATAAGATCATGGCTGATCTGTTGTGGCTCAGTTCCACTTTCCCGCCCTCTCCCCATAACCCTTAATCCCCTCTCTTATCAAGAACCCATCAACCCGCTTCTTAAAAATATTTAGCGAGGCAGCCTCCACCACTTCAACGGGCAGAGAATTCCAGAGATTCACCACCCTTTGAGTGAAGAAGTTCCTCCTCAACTCCGTTCTAAACCGCCTCCCCTTTATCTTGAGGCTGTGCCCCCTAGTCCTACTGTCTTTTTTGAGCGGGAAGAGTCTCTCCACCTCTATCCTATCCATCCCAATCCAATGTATTAATCCTATTAATTCCCCTGACAGGGCAGCCAACCCTCTGCCCTGTAACCCTGCACATTGGTCAAGCCTGATCCACTGAGTCTATGCATCCTGGACACTAGGAGCAATTTTAGCCAATCCACCTAACCTGCACATCTTTGGACTTTATTAAGGATAAAATGTGGGAGACTAGCCAGAATTGCATTTCGGTTAGTCAAGCCTAGTGTTTAAAAAGGCATAAATGAAAGTTTCACAAGCAATGAGCTAAGATAGGGGTAAAGTCCAACAATGTTACAAAGATGGAAAGAGACAGTCTCAGCCAATCTATACTTAGAAGCTCACCTCAGTCAAATATTACCCGAAGGTTGTAAACACTCTGATTCAGTCTCATACAGTTGCCATGTAATGGGATGGAGTCAGTAATTAGGGAGTGCAGTTTGGAGAAGGGATTAAAAACACTTGCTTCAGCCTTCACAATACTTCACTGAGGGAAATTTTCTGCTCACCCAATATTGGATATTAGATACGCAACCTAATAGCTTGACAGCATAGGAGAGATGGCAGTGAGGTGGAGCTGGATTTTATCAGCAGGAATATTAAGCCAGTGTGTCTGAGTAATGTTGCTGAGGGGGCAGCATGGAGATGAGAAATAAAAGTGAGATCTTAAAGATTATACCTTAATGTAAATTGAAAACAAGTAAGTAAATTTGCATTGGTGAAGAACGCTTCTGTGCCATTGTGCAAAAAGAACATAAACTTGTTTCTCAAGAATAGGATTATGATTTCAGCGCATGTGGTTCAGAGGAAATCTTGACTTACAGTCTTTTGCCCTTAAGACATTCGGGAAACTAAAGATTTTCTGTGATACATTCAGGTGTGTCTCATTAAATACAGATATTCTTTGAACTGACAGACACAGCTTTGAAGTTGACTCATTGAGGCATGAGAAATCAGAACAATACAAAGAAACATATGCCAGCTATTTGCAACGTGTAGTCCTGTCTGTTGTCTTGGCTACTTCATTTACAACACTGGGGATTGTTACAATGTGGACTTACCAGCCGTACCAGTATCTTTCAACACACTGCTCCTCATAGACTAGGTCAAAGCAGGGGACTTCCAACACATTGAAAAACGCCTGCCCCACAATCCGGGAGGATGTGTCATTGACTCTCCTTAAGCACTGCTTTAGCCTGAGGGGAGAAGACAGGGGACGTGTGAGAGAAACCCGTAGAAAGGAGGCAACTCCAAAGATTTACATCCGCAAATTTGTCACTTAACCTTGTTCCCTCTCATATTATCTCCTGCCCTTTAATCCCCTTTTAATGTATTCCTTGGTTATACTTTCTTAAGCTAGCAAGCTGTAAGTGCAAAGTGTGTTCTTGCAAATGTGGCAATTTTAAATCAAATATCCCAAATTGCAGAGCACCCTCCCCACCCCCCGCATCCATTCTCATTACATTCTTTTTCCACAATCCTATGTCAATTCCTTGGAATAACAAGCATCTCTTCCACCTCCCCCCAATACCTCACTCTTCCAAGTCACCAATCAGTGAAAGAACAGGGAGAGGGGCAGAGTGGTCACTACCTACGCAATATCACAGTCACAGTGGCTGAGCGTGTGCAGTCTGAAGTTGCGGTGGCCGTAGGAATATGCGAATGGGTAAATCACATGCTCACAATGGTCATGCTCCCGGCAACACTTATCCGTTTCGGTATACTCGCCTGGGGTAGGGGATTGGAAAAGAGAGAACAAAAAGAAAAATACAATTCACATGTCTGTCAGAGAAACATAGAACTTAGTTGCTGGAGTAGGCCATTCGGCCTTTCGAGCCTGCACCACCATTCAATACTATCACGGCTGATCATGCACTTTAAGTATCACACTCCCACTTTCTCTCCATGCCCCTTGATCCCTTTAGCTGTAAGGGTCTCATCCAACTCTCTCTTGAACATATCTGACAAACTGGCCCCAACAGCTTCCTGTGGTAGCGAATTCCACAGGTTAACAACTCTCTGAGTGAAAACACTCTTCCTCATCTCAGTACTGAATGGCTTACTCCATTAAAATCGCTTTCAAATCACCCGGAGCAGTTAAGAAACAAATGTTACCGGCTTCACTTTCTGAATTTGATTTGAAATACGTGGGATCTTAGCTGCAACCCAGGCTTAATCCGGGTTCAAGGACATCTCAGAGGTGTTGGAGACCACCCTGACTCCAAACTCAAGACTAGAAACATTGGGTGGAATTTTATCGACACTTCTGCCCGAGGGTCATACAGATCCCACCCCCCCCCCACCCACCCCCCCGAGGTCAATGGAGAATGCCCTTCTCCAAGGCTCACCCGCCTCCGGAATTGGAGAGAATAGAGCCAATGGCTGGAATTTTACCGGCACGCCTCTGGAATTGGGGCTGGCGTGCCAGTAAAATTCCAGCTGTTTACTGTATTCTGGCTCCACAGATGCTGTCAGACCTGCTGGGATTTTCCAGCATTTTCTGTTTTTGTTTGTTTCAGATTCCAGCGTCTGTAGTATTTTGCCTTTATTTTAAGCCTGAGTTGCGCCCATTGCTATTTTAGGCTGGAGATTTCCGGAACAGCCGCTTCAGTCTTTAAACAGACCCCCCCAAATTAGTTTGTTTCGTGCTATTTTCTTTTAAGTTTTGATGTCCAGTTACCCAGATGGTCGTAGCTGTCGGCGTTGCTCCCAGCCCCACACCACAAGGTGCCGGGGTAGGTGAAGCCCCTCTTACTGCGGCGAAGGAGGGTATCTCCGGAGGGCAGGCGAGCGGCAGGGCGATCCGGGCTGGCGGCGTGGGACAGGGAGGCGAGGCAGCGGGCTCTCTCCCTGTGCCAGCGGGCTGCGGGCAGGGGGGACCGGGCTGCCCTCAGCCGGCACTGCCGCACGAAGGAGAGGACGGCCAGCCTCTCCCGGCTCAGCCGGCAGCCCGCCGCTGTCCACTCCAGCAGCTGCGCCCCGTCCGAGACCCGGCCGAAACTCCCGGTGCCGCCGGCGGAGCTTTGGGCGCAGTACCTGGCGCTCATCAGATAGCCGGCGCCGCTTCCCCAGCCTCCCGGGAGGCAGCTGGCCAGCACCAGGACGAGGGACCACATTGCAGCCGGCCACTTTCAGCACCACAGACAACTGACAGCGCCGCCTCCCCAAACTCTCCCTCTAAAGATACATTTACAAACTGCTCCCCCTGCTCATGGCAGCTCTGACCGCCAGTTACCTCCGAGCAAGCCTTTATAAACGGGAGGGAGAGAGGGAGGGGAGCTGGGTGGGCAGTGATTCCCCTCGCCACAAGAAATCGGATGATATTTAAGCACCTCTCAGCGTCCACTTTCCCAGAGATTTATCAACCCCCGCCCCCCCCCCCAATCCTGCACAAACAGCCCTTTCAGCAGTGTATTGTTACTCGGTTTCTGATTTCTTTCATTTATCCTTGTTTCCCCGGGAAAAGGTTCGAGAGGCAAAGGCAGCAGAAGTGAGTGAGTACACACTCACACCCGGGTTTAGGCTCAAATTGAAACCGCTGAAGGTGTTTGATACCTGCTCCAAACCCGACTTTTACATTGAATGAAAATTGAGAAGTCAACTCGCCTCCAAACAAAAAAAAATGCTGCGCTATGTCAGGGATTTGCATTAAAATGCTACGCCTGGTTAAGTCTGAAACTCACCCCTCCTATCGTATTTGGCAATTTGTACACCTTTAAGTTTATTTATTAACATATTTACACTGCACTGAAGTTACTGTGAAAATCCCCCAGTCGCCAGATTCCAGTGCCTGTTCAGTTACACTGAGGGAAAATTCAGCATGGCTAATGCACCTAACCAGTACGTCTTTCCGACTGTAGCTAGGAAGTGGAGTACCCGGAAGAAACCCACGCAGACACAGGGAGAACAAACAGGCTCTGCACAGACAGTAGCCCAATCTAGGACTAGAACTCAGGACCCAACTCAAGCAGCAGTGCTAACCAATTGTGCCACCGTGCTGCCCGTGAAGGTGAACAGAGCTGTTTGATACCTGCTTCAAACCCAACTTTTACATTGAATGAACTTTGAGAACCAAACTTGCATCCAAACATGTTGAAAATACTGGGGATTCACATTGAAATGCTATATCTGGCTACATTTGAGACTCACTTTGTATGGTAGTTGACAATTTGTACTCTTTAGAAAAAATAATACATGTGGCATTACCCACATTGATGGATCAGGTCATCATATCAACTTCCCCATCCCTCCCCCCCAAAAAAAGAAATTAGATATAGCTCTTGGGGCTACAGGGATCAACAGGTATAGGGGCAGCAATTGTGCAGTGGTATTGCTGCTGGACTAGTAATTCAGAGACCCAGGGTAATGCTCTGGGAATCCTACCATGACAGATAGTAAAATTTGAATTCAATAAAAATCTGGAATTAAAGGTCTAAGGATGATCATGAAACCATTGTTGATTGTTGTGAAAACCCATCTAGTTCACTAATGTCCTTCAGAGAAAGAAATCTACTGTCCTTACCTGGTCTGGCTGACATGTGACTCCCGATCCACAGCAGCCTCAGGGATGGCCCAGCCAACAACACCCACAACCCATGAATGAATACAAAGGACATTGAATTTGCTGATCAGCCGTGATCATAATGAATGATGGAGCAGGCTCGAAGGTCCACTCCAGTTCCGATATCTAGCTCAATAGTGACTCTCTCCATCCCCAACTTCATTTTTCACTCACTATCATCTCATTTGATGCTTCAATGCAGCACTAATACAATCTCTGAGACAAAATCTTGTCTTCCTGTTTAAATGTGTGTAAAAGGTTCTCCCTGGCATTCCCAGGGTGTCCACTGGCTGGGAAGTAACTAAGGATGCTCTAGGAATGAGGTAGGAGTGTAAGTCTTCCTTTAGGGTTCTGCCACCTTCATAGAATCATACAGCACTGAAGAGGCCCTTCAGCCCATTGAGTCTGCACTGACACATTAGAAACACCTGAACTCCCACCTAATCCTATGTGTCAGCACTTGGCCCATATGCCTGAATGTCATGATGTGCCAAGTGCTCATCCAGATACTTCTTAAAGGATGTGAGGCAACCCACCTCTACCACCCTCCCAGGCAGCGCATTCCAGACATCACCTCTGGGTAAAAATGATTTTCCTCATGTCCCCCCTAAACCTCCTGCCCCTCATCTGAACCGATGTCCCCTCATTACTGACCCTTCAAAGGTAGCAGCTGTTCCTTGTCCACTCTCTCTCTGTGTCTCATAATCTTGCACGTCTCAATCAGATTGCCCCCTCAGTCTTCCCTGCTCACCTTGCCTCTCCAGAACACATCCCCACTCCACAAAAGCAAGCCACCACCATCCTGGATGGATTCCAGACTGCAGGTGTCCAGGGGTATCTGACACCAGTAACAATAGATCATAATGTAAGCTGACATTACTGTTTTATCCTGTGCATGGCATCTCCTGATGCACAAAGAGCCCAGCAAGTTTCCCCTGGAGGAAAGCAGCACAGTGCAGTCCTGCAACAAAGCTGCAATTCTGATTGATACTGAGAAAAGATCAACCAACAGCTCATGGCCCACACTCCTGCAGCCGAGATCTCACTGATGCATTGGTAGTTCACCCATGACTGCCTCAGTGGGCACAGCATGTGCAGAATGGTGTACACTGATTCTCAAGTAAATACCATGCCACAAGGATGGGTAGGAAGTAAACTACACCAGATTAATTCTTCCAGCGCCACTCAGAGTCAATCTGGTGTCTTTAACCTTTTAATCCTGACACCCACTTTGGCCCCACTCACCCCCCCCCCAACCCTTCCCATGGGGAAGATGTGATTTTCCTTTGATTCTACCCCTTGCAATCCAGTCCTATTTGGGAAACCTACCAAATGGTGAAGGGAGTCATATTTTGATGCACTTATGCTGCTTATACTGGCCTGAAAATGACACTGGCTCCAGTGCAATGGAAAAAAAAATTATCAGTGTCACAAGTAGACTTACATTAACATTGCAATGAAATTACTGTGAAAATCCCTAGGCACCCACACTCCAACACATGTTCAGGTTCAATGAGGCAGAATTTAGCATGGCCAATGCACCTAACCAACATGTTTTGTGACTGTGGGAGGAAACCTGTACAGACACAGGGAGAACGTGCAGAATCCGCACAGACAGTGACCTAAACTGGGACTTGAACCTAGGTCCCTAGCGCTGTGAGGCAGCTGTACTAACCACTGTATCACCGTAATGTTACACTAATGTGATGTGAACTTTGCATAAGAAAAGATGGCAGGGCTTTTCTCCACTTGTCCAGAAGTGTTAATCCCAAGCTGCTTGAGTGCCTTGTGGGGTGTGGGTATAGGATGGAAGTGAGGAGGGTAGGGGGGAGGGAGAAGATCATAAAAGATCCCATGGTGCTATTTTGGAGCAGAGGGACAGGTTTCTCCTTGGTCTGTTGACCAGTGTTCCTCAGTTGGTACAATATAGGACAGGTAAGAGGTGTAGTGTAAATACAAGCCTTTGTGGAAATCTTCAAATCTTCTATAGCTATTTTGACATCCCTGCAAAGGTAGGTTCTCTTTCTTCCCTGAGATGTGAGATTGGCGGTTTGAAAGGATCCCTCACCCCGTGTCAGAAAATTGGCACTCTCTCCAAAATCTTCTCGAAGCTACGAATATGAGCAGAGAGGTGATTTATTCAATGTTTAACCGCTTGGAACGTTGCTTGTCTTCACTGATCTTGTCCACAGAACTGGGTAGAGACTGGCGGAAGTACTTTGCGAAGTGACTTTATTGCCTGCATATCATTTGTAAGGCTCCACAATTGCACCAATAATTTAGTTACATATTTTTCAGAACATATAAATACTTAATCTGAATCCTTTCAAATCGCAATTCTAAAAGCTCCCCCCCCCCCACCCCGCAAACCACTCTTCCTTTAACAAATACAGCCTGTGCCAAACTCCTTGTGAAAGATGAAAACAAAGTTTGCCTTCAGCAGAAAAAGAAGAGAATCTGAGGCTCTGAGAAACGTGCTTAGCCATTCCATTGACTTTTCCCCGGTTTTCTTTGTTCTTGCTCGCAGCCTATAAGAAGGATCCGTAAACTTGAATGTCCCACAGCGATCAAAGAGGGGTACAACTGATGTAAAATCATACGAGGGAACAGGCGATGGTGTATCCTCTCCCAGGAGAGGGTAGGAAGGCCATATCCACTGTTCAAAAAGGAGTCTCTGACCCAATTCCCCGGCAAAACCTCCTGATGGAGAGTATGCTAATTACCATTGCTCGTTTACAACACACACACAAAAAAAGCCGCCCAACATAATGCGTACCTTTTTTTTTCATTTCAACTTGAAAGCTAAACAATCTCTTTTATAAAGCGCCAGAAATTAAAAGAGCTTGCCAATGTATCCGTGCCAAATTCAGATACAGATGTTACCACTTCATTCAAACAGTTGTATTATTTTGCCCGCTGAAGATCACTTTAGAACATTCCTTGTTCTCCCTTTCATTTATTCCCCTAAGGTTCAATACACTTCTCAAGTTCGAATCTACTAAATATTCATCACAAGGGGTTCCACCGTCCTTTATTCCCCATCCAATTTCATCTCCGCCGGAATTAGAATTATTCATGTTTCTTTACAGATGAGAAATGTACCTGGCAAAAATCTTTTGTGGTCACTCTGTCCCGCCTGAGAGGTACTGAAGGCAAACGGGCAACTTGCTAAACTTTTTTTTTACAGTTTATTTACAAAGTGTGCATATAAGCAGGTCCAGGGAGGGATGAGCGCTGCAAATTTCTTTCCCACGCGGGGTAACTAGCGGTCACTCAGCTCTGGACTCCCCCATTCACTCTTGGCACAATGATGGAGGGGTGGGAGCACTCAAAGCGAGGGGTTACTGCAGGTTGTTCCTGTGAACCGACATTATGATGTGCTGTAGAAAGGCACGTGATTTATTGCAGAGAAAAGTCTTGCAGGAGATATATTTAATGAAGGGCTGCTGGCGGCACTTAGGGTTCATTTACACCACAATAGGATTTGTTCTCCATGTAGGAGGCTCACTCAGATTTTCCTGAGCTACGGGCCCCCGGTGCGGGGTGCGGAGAGGGGAGAGGGGAGGGAAGGTGGAGGACCTCCCAATGAACCTGCTCCTCACCATAGTAAGAAGTTCCCAATTTCCCACACACCTGACGAAGGAACAGCGTTTCCAAAAGCTTGTGGGTCAAATAAACTGGTTGGACTTTAACCTGGTGTTGTGAGACTTCGTACTGTGTTTAGCCCAGTCCAACGCCAGCATCTCCACATCAAACGCACCATAAACTGGTCCAGGCAGCAAGCGACCAAGGCAAGTTCCCACCTGACTATCTGCCAATCTACCGCGGTTACATTCACAGTCGTATGTCCCTGCGGAGGGGACATGCGGAGTCCTCGGGTGCTGTTGAGGCCTTCCGTTGGGCCCCACAGAGGTTGGGGTGTGTTATTGAACCTTTTAATCACATTTTATTTTGATTTTTTAAGTTTCCTTTACTCTTTTGTTTCCACTTCCCACAGCCTTCCCCACATCCCAACTTTTAAGGGGCTGCCTTTTTTACTTTGTCCCTCAGTTTGTTTGATTTAGTTGTTTTGTCAAAAGGATTGGCTCACTCAATTCGGTTCCACAGACATGTGAAGTCCATGCTGTGATCAGCGGGGTGCATTGCATTGTGACTCGTGCTGACTTTACAACAGATGGCCCAGATCGTAGTCATGATGTGGATATGCCGGCGTTGGACTGGGGTAAACACAGTAAAATGTCTGACAACACCAGGTTTCTGTCTGAGGCCAGAACCCTCCATTCACCTGACGAAGGGGCTAAGCTGAAAGCTAGTGAATTTACTATCAAATAAATTGGTTGGACTGAAACCTGGTGTTGTCATACTTTTTACAGTCTCCAGATCACCAGAGATGGGACATAATTTCGGGAGTGCACATCAGGACCTACACTAGGAGACCGGGACATGCGATGTAATTGCATGGGGAGTCTAACATTCTGCTTGACTGATTTCTGCTGCACGGGACCCTCCGTGAATGTCTCCCGCCCTAAGCTCAGGCCCAAGACTTGGGTCAGATATATGGGATTTACCTGCACATGTACCCTGGACGTATTTGCACAATTTCATACTTGATTGGATTCAGTGATCAAACAGCATCACTCAACTGAACACCACAATCAACTTGCTACCCCCCCCATCTCGCCACCACTCTGAGTCGACCCGAGAACCACCCCCCCCCCCGATGAGCTGCCTAAATCTTAGTCACCTGACTACAACCTGCCGCATCCACCTGAATACGCCCAACCACTCAACTACCCTCGATGTGATTTTCCCACACCTTAGTGGTAGTGGTAGCATGGCTGAGTAGTGTAAGGCGCTGGATTTAGGTTCTATTCTCTATGGAGGTGTAGGTTCGAAGCCCATTGCTGCCAAAATTCCACTTTGTCAAATCTTTCTGTTCAATAAAACTCCTCCTGATGGGTTGAAAGCAGCTGATGTTTGCAGTGCTATAATTTATGGTGGCACAGTGGTTAGCACTGCTGCCTCACAGTGCCAGGGACCCAGGTTCAATTCTGGGCTGTCTGTGTAGGGTCTGTACATTCTCCTCTTGTCTGCGTGGGTTTCCTCCGGGTGCTCCCGCAGTTCAGATTCTGCAGATTAGGTGAATTGGCCATGTTAAATAGCCCCTTAGTGTCCTTGGTAAAAGCAGGGGTGGGGGTTTACAGGAATAGGATGGAGGTGAGGGCTTAGGTGGGATGCCCTTTTGAAGAGTCGATACAGACTCAGTGGACTGGATGACCTCCTTCTGCTCTGTAGGCATTCTATTCTAATTATCCTCCCCCCTACCCATTCACCCACTACATCCATTTAACCCTCCTACCCACTTCATCCATTCACTCACTTTCAGAGAGACTTGGACCTTTAAATACTTACCTGTTTGTAGCAGCTACTGTGGTGACAAGAAGTTGGCTCCTCCCTTCCGTCTCTTCTTACAACTGACGGTCTTCCCCTGGAGAGGCTGTGCTGACCATTTGATGCTACAGTTGGGATTGGAAGATAGGGATCACAGAAATCTTTGCGGGTAGCGTCAATGTGCAGACCAGAAGATCTGGTCTGTGATCTGGACAGGTATTTCCATGCATTTCTTCAGTCAGTTGCATTTGCATATCCACTGGGGGGACCATAGACCTAGATTCTATGTAGAAATGGGTATAATCAGCTGGCAGCAGCACAGTGGTTGGCACTGCTGCCTCACAGTGCCAAGGACATGGGGTCAATTCCTGGTTTGGGTCACTGTCTGTGCGGAGTTTGCATGTTCTCCCTGTGTCTGCAGGGTTTCCTCCGGCTGCTCCAGTTTCCTCCCACAGTCCGAAAGATGTGCTAGTTAGGTGCATTGGCCATGCTAAATTCTCCTTCAGTGTACCCGCAGATGTGCTGGAGTGTGGCGACAAGGGGATTTTCACAGCAACTTCATTGCAGTGTTAATGTAAGCCTACTTGTAACACTAATAAATAAATTTAATAAAAACTTAAAACACATGCAAATTCCCAAACAACCTTTCAAAAGACAGTTGGGGCTGAACACTGCAGCAGCAGGTAAGAACATAAGAAATAGGAGTAGGAGTGGACCATATAGCACATTAAGCTTGCTTTGCCATTCAGCTGACTCAGTGGCTGATTTTTCTCCCTGTACCCCACTTTCGTGCCTACACTTCATATCTCTTGATTCACTTAGAGACCAAAGATTAGTCTATCCCAGCCTTAAATATATTCATGATAGGGCACACACCATCCTCTGGTGGAGAATACACAGATTCCCAACCTTTTGTGTGAAGAGATATCTCTTCATCTCAGTCCATAATGATTAACTTACTGAAACTATGCCCCTGTATTCTAGATTCCCCAGCCAAAGGAGACAACCTCTCAGTGTCAAATCCCCTCAGAATCTTGTATGTTTTAATAAAATCATCTCTCATTCCTCTAAATTCTAGAGAATATCAACTGATTTACCCAGCCTCTCATCATAGGACAACCCTCAGTTCCAGTGACCAGTCTAGTGAACATTCTCAGCACCGCCTACAATGCAAATATATTCTTTCTTAGAAATGGAGGCCAAAACTGCACACAGTATTCAAGGTCTAGTCTCATTAAAGCCCTTGCTTATTCTTGTTCTTCAATTCCCTTGCAATATCGACCAACATGCCACTTGCCTTCCTAATTGCTTACTGTGTCTTGTGATCCAAGTGCAAGTACATACACCATCTAAAAACATCAACATTTAGAAATTTCACATCTTCTAAAAAAGATCCTGCTTCTCCATTCTTATTGCTGGAATAAACAGCGTCATACTTCCCCACATCTTACTCCGTCTGCACCTTGCCTATATTATTTTGTGTTCTCCTTACAGCTATTAAGGGTGGCACAATGGCACAGTGGTTAGCCCTGTTACAGGCTTAAGTGATGGTGCAATTGCAATGTATGGAATCAATGGTGCTGTTTAAGCCAAGTTTCATAAATACCACCCAGGGCAGCATGGTGGCACAGTGGTTAGAATCGCTGCCTCACAGCGCAAAGGACCCAGGTTCGATTCTTGATTTGAGTTGATTTATTATTATCTCATATATTAACATGCAGTGAAAATTATTGTTTCTTGCGTGCTACACAGACAAAACATACCGTTCATAGAGAAGGGAACAAGAGGATGCAGAATGTAGTGTTACAGTCATAGCTAGGGTATAGAGAAAGGTCAACTTAATGCAAGGTAAATCCATTCAAAAGTCTGACAGCAGCAAGGAAGAAGCTGCTCTTGAGTTGGTTGATACGTGATTTCAAACTTTTGTATGTTTTTCCCGAAGGATGAAGGTGAAAGAGAGAATGTCCGAGGTGCCTGGGTTCCTTAATTATGCTGGTTGCTTTCCCGAGACAGCGGGAAGTGTAGACAGAGTCAATGGATGGGAAGCTGGTTTGCGCGATGGATTGGGCTACATTCACAACCTTTTGTAGTTCCTTGCGGTCTTGGGCAGAACAGGAGCCAGACCAAGCTGTGATACAACCAGAAAGAATGTTTTCTATGGTGCATCTGTAAAAGTTTGTGAGTGTTATAGCTGATGCCAAATGTCCTAAAGTCTTCTGAGAAACAGAGGCTTTGGTGGGCTTCCTTAACTATAGTGTCATCATGGGGGAACCAGGACAGGTGGTTGGTGACCTGGGCACCTAAAAACTTGAAGTTTTCGACTCTTTCTACTTTGTCCCTGTTGATGTAGACATGGGTCACAGTCTGTGCGGAGTTTGCACGGTCTCCCCATGTCTGCATGTGTTTCCTCCCACAGTGCGAAAGATGTGCTGGTTAGGTTGATGCTAAATTATCCCTCAGTGTACCCAAGCAGGTGCTGGAGCGTGACGACTAGGGGATTCTCACAGTAACTACATTGCAGTGTTAATGTAAGCCGAATTGTGACATTAATAAATAATCTTAAACTCTGAGCTTACTCTCCTCCCTAGCTTTGTTTTGTCAGCCAAGTTTGATACATTACTCTTCGTCTTTTTAATACAGATTATAAATAGCTGAGGCCCCAGCACCGATCCTTGCAGCATTCCTTTAGTTACAGCCTGGCAACTCAAAAGTGTTCTGTTTGTCTTTCCTTTCTCTGTCAAAGCTTTGATTCAAGGGGCACTGGTACCAATACTGGGAAAAGTCAGAGCAGTTCTATTAGCATTAGCTCACTTAAACTGCAGTGTCCTAGCAAATCGTATAATTAGTGCTAAGGGTATCATTTTAAACTAAAACTGTAGGGGTGGGGTGGGGTGGGGCTGGGGGGCTGGGTGTCAGGAGAAGGGAAAAATCGAGTCATAGAGGCAGTGTAGTAGTTTGGTAAAGGCAAGCACAAACTATTCGTAATAAAATAGGTAAACTCAGGGTACAATGGAGATAAATGGTTCAGATCTAATCAGCATTACAAGAGAAATGGAGCTGAATTTTCTTGAGATGACAGAAAGTTGGTTGCTGAGGCCAAAAGTGCGAGGTGACCCCGCTTCAGCCAACAGTGAGGCCCAAGGTGGGATATTTCTGACAGTGCCAGATTATGAGGAGGCTGCTGAGGCTGCCATCCAATTAAAGATGCCAAATTGCTTCCAAGACCTGCCAGCCTAACTGGAGGGCTGGCAGCGGGCACCACTAATGGTGATATTCTTTCATTTTTATTCTTTTGTGGAACGTGGGCATCTCTGGAAAGACCGGGATTTGTTGCCCATCTCTAATTGCCCTTGAACTGAATGGATTGCTAGGCCATTTCAGAGGGCATTTAAGAGTCAACCACATTGCTGTGGGTCTGGAATTACATATAGGCCAGACTGGGTAAGGATGGTAAATTGCCTCCCTTTAGTGAACTAGGTGGGCTTTTACAACAGTCAATGATAGTTTCATGGTCACCATTACAGAAGGTGGCATGGTGGCACAGTGGTTAGCACTGCTGCCTTACAGCACCAGAGACCTGGGTTCGATTCCCAGCTGGGTCACTGTCTGTGTGGAGTCTGCATGTTCTCCCTGTGTCTGTGTGGGTTTCTTCCCACAGTCTGAAAGACATCCTGGTTAGGTGCATTCGCCATATTAAATTCTCCCTCAGTGTACCCAAACAGATGCTAGAATGTGGTGACAAGGGGGTTTTCACAGTAACTTCATTGCAGTGTTAATGTAAGCCTATTTGTGACTAATAAAAGATTTTAAAAAACATCTAGCTTTAGATTTTCAAATCTATTAATTGAATTTTAAAATCCACCAGTTGCTATGGCAGGATTTGAACCTATAACTCCAAAGCATTAGCCTGGGCCTACTGGATTATTAGTCCAGTGACATTACCACTATGCCACCATCTTCCCCCTATTACTGAGGTTACAACTTCAGTTATAAGAAAGGGTGCCTCAAGGCTGACAGTCCTCAGAAGAAGTTAAGGTAAGTTAGGGCAAGGCTAGGCCACCATGTCACTGGATAGTCTCTTCAGTGGTAGCTGGTCCTATCAGCCTGGGTAAAATGTTTCTGGATGCGCAAAGTAGTCCTGAATTGTCCACATAAGTGGCTCAACTGATCAGCAAGCGGTGATCAATCTGCCAACCTGGCAACTGCCAGAGGTGGGAAAACATCAAGCACCCTTCCCAGCACCTTCTACCACCATTTTACCAGCCCTCCCATCTCCCTGCCTGCTGCCAAGGGGTCACCAACATTCCAGCCATGATTACAAGGTGACCAAGGTTGGGAAATGAATATTCCAGAGGTCACAACAATTTGAAGTGACAGGTAGAATGGAAAATATCAAAGTATAGCCTTGGTAGTAAAGGATGACATGAGGACAGAAGTGAGAAAGGATCTTAGTTCAGATTATCAGGAACTAGATCCAGATAAAGTAGAGATTAGGAATAACAAGAATCTGGAAATGCTGATGGAAGTAGTTTAGAGATGATAAACTACATCCCAGAGTACTTAAGGAAGTGGCTCTCAGAATAGTGGATGCATTGGTGGTCATCTTTCAGGATTCTATAGACTCTGGAACAGTCCCTGCAGATTGGAGGGTAGCGAATGTCACTCCAATATTCAAAAAGGAAGGTAGAGAGAAAACAGGGAATTATAGACCAGTAAGCTTAACACCGGTAGTGGGGAAAATTCTCGAATCCATTACCAAGGACTTTATAGCAGAGCATTTAGAAAGCAGTGGCAGGATCAGACAGAGTCAACATGGATTTATGAAGGGAAAATCATGCTTAACAAATTCTTTGAAGATGTAAGTAGTAGAGTTGACAAGAGGGAACCAGTCAATGTGGTATATTTGGACTTTCAGAAAGTGTTTGACAAAGTCCCGTATAAGAGATTATCATGTAAGATTAAAGCCCGTGAGTTTGGAGGAAGTATATTGAGATGGAGAGGAAAATGGTTGGCAGAGAGGAAACAAAGAGTAGGAATTAATGGGTGCTTTTCAAATTGGCAGGCAGTAATTAGTGGAGTGTCACAGGGATTGGTGCTGGGAACCAGCTACTCACATATATATTAGTGATCTGGATTAGGGAATAAAATGTAACATCTCCAAGTTTGCAGGTGATACCAAGTTGAGTGGGAGGGTGAACTGTGATGAAGGTGCAGAGATCCTTCAGAGTGCTCTGGACAGATTGGGTGAGTGGGTAAATCAATGGCAGATGCAGTATAATTTGGATAAGTGTGAGGTCATTCACTTTGGAAGCAAAAGCAAGAAAACAGATTATTACCTGAATGGCTGTAAATTGGGAGAGGGGATTGTGTAGCAGGACTTGGGTGTCCTTCTGCACAGGACACTGAAGGTAAGCATACAGGTGCAGCAGGCAGTAAAGAAGGCAAATGGCATGTTGGCCTTCATTGTGAGAGATTTCGAGTACAGGAGCAGAGATGTGTTGTTGCAATTATACAGGGCCTTGGTGAGGCCACACCTAGAGTATTGTGTGCAGTTTTGGTCTCCTTTTCTGAGGAAGGATTTTCTTGTTCTCGAGGGAATGCAGCAAAGGTTTACCAGGCTGATTCCAGGGACGGCGGGACTGATGTATGAGGAGAGATTGACTAAGTTAGATTGTTTTTGCTGGAGTTCAGATGAATGAGGGGGCATCTCATAGGGCCTTATAAAATTCTAATAGGTCTAGACAGGATAGATGCAGGGAGGATGTTCCTGATGGTGAGGGAGTCCAGAGTCAGGGGTCACAGTCTGAGGATTCAGGGTAGACAATTTAGAACAGAGGTGAGGAGACATTTCTTCACCCAGAGAATGGTGAGCCTGTAGAATTCATTACCACAGGAGGTGGTTGATGCCAAAACATTGAATGCATCCAAGAGGCGGTTGGATATAGCACTTGGAGCAAATGGGATCAAAGGTTATGGGGAAAAAGCAGAATTAGGCGACTGAGTTGATTGTAATGAATGGCAGAGCAGGCTTCAAGGCCAAATGGCCTCCTCCTGCTCCTATTTTCTATGTATGTTCCGAGTTTCTATACCATCTGTTATATATGTGTAATTATTTCTGACTGATCTGACAACAAAGAGAAAAGATTTCTGTGGTGCCATACAGAATTTAAGTAACCTTACTGGGTTACTTAAATAAATCAATGCAGCTTTATTTGCTAGGTGTTGCCTGATTGAAATCTAACGTGCACATCACGCGATTAATCACACAGGGATGCATTGCTTTACAATACATGATATGTTTTAATATATCCCAATATCATGAGCCATTATTTTGCACATTAAACACTTCACAGAAACATAACAGTACAGAAATAGGCTATTCAGCCCATCAAGTCTGCACCAACCACAATCCCACCCAGGCCCTGGCCCCATATCCCTACATATTTACCCACTAATCCCTTTAACCTATGCATCTCAGGACACTAAGGGCAATTCTTAGCAGGGCCAATCAACTTAACCCACACACCTTTGGTCTGTGGGAGGAAACCGGAGCACCCAGAGGAAACCCACGCAGACATGAGGAGAACGTGCAAACTCCACACAGACAGTGACCCAAGCCGGGAATCAAACCCAGATCCCCAGAGCTGTGAAGCAGCAGTTCTAACCATTGTGCTATCAAGTCTGACACCACATTGATTGCCTTTTTCTAAATCCAAGTACACCATATCAACAGGCTCTCATTTATCTACCCTACTAGGTGCATCCCCAAAAGATTCTAATAAATTTGTCAAATACATTTTCTCTTTTGTAAAACCACATTGACACTATCTGCTCATGCTTTGATTTTCTAAGGTCATTATTAAAACTTCCTGAGTAATAGATTCCTGCATTTTCCCAATGACTGTTGTCAGCCAACTGCCCTGTGGTTCCCTATTTTTGCTCCCCCCCTCTTTTCTTGAAAAGCAGTCTCACATTTACTAACTTCCAAGTTGCTGGGACCTTTGTGGAATCTAGTGAATTTGGAAAATTATAAGCAGTGCGTCTGCTACCTCTGCACCACTGCAGCTTGAGGAAGGGCGAGTGTATGAGGCTTAAAAGAGAGTGCTTGTCTGAGTTGACATTCAGTTAAGTTCAATGCATCCCTCATCTGTCTTTTTCCGATTCTTTCCAATAATGCCCACTCTAGATGCAGCACACAGAAGCAACAAACCAAGGTCAGCCAAGCACAGATCCCAGATGCTAGAGACTGTCAGTTTGCAGGCTCAGACTTGTAAGACCTCTTTGAGGATATTGACATCAGCAGGTTCATATCACTGGGCATGTGAACCTTCTACAAAATGTCATTTGTACTATCAGGAAGAAGTTGATAGTGGGGGTTAATATCAATCACCATTATCTGTGGGAATACAGGATAGATATCATTGCTCAGAAGTTGTCTATTGATGTGAATTCAGGGTAATCTAGTATTCCATGGTGCTAATGTATGGAATCCTCTGCATCTTGTCATACACAATCTATACATTCGGGTTGTGGAGTCCTTTCTGTTGCAGGGGTGTTCTGTGAGAACATGCAAAGTACCATGGCCTTGCTTCTCAATGCTCACTGCTGTTTGCAGCCTGGACTGCAGGAAAGTCAATATGATAGGAAACTGGATGACCCTAATTTGCTGTGATATTAAAGATGACAAATTCGCACCTCCTCCTATTGCAGACTGGTTGATGTTGCAATGATCACCTGAGTCTAGCTCAAACAGAATAGCACGCTAAAAGTTGAATGTAGTGATCACCATCAAAGGCACAGAGAAAGCAGTGAGGGTAGATAGTCATTGCTGAAGGTCGAGCTACAACACTTTACATACAGAGCTGTCCTGTTGCCTTTTCCCTCAAGTACACTTTGTGTGTGCACATCTCCTGAGTCCGACCTTCATCTCACATGTGTTATCTACATGTAGCTGCAATACAGAGCTCCTATCTTGAGATGATGAGGATTGGGTGTAATAATACTTGGCAGTGACCATCCATCTGTGATGCTTTCTGAGCTGTGCTCCTTCTCTTGCCTGACACCCCATTGCAATGCCATCCCCGTTTGACAGAAGTCCTCACTCTGGTTGAGAAGGGATTGAAAGAGAGGGTAAGAAAACCTGTTGGAGGTCCACAGTGAGAAGCAGGTTCAAATCCGTACTAAAGTAGAGAAACACTGGAAATACCTAGCAGATCAGAAAGCATTTGTGGAGAAAGAGAGTTAAATTTCAGGTCACTGACCTTGTGTCAGAACTATTCCAGATCTGTATTGGTAAAATAAAAAGTGTTTCAGAACTGCAGGAAGTAGCTGGATGATGACTTGATTCAGTTGTCTGGAGCAGTGGTTATTATCCAAACTCTCAAATGCCCGGCACAGGATCCCTATGTTAGATTCACTACAGAATCAGGGCAGCATGCTGGCACTGTGGTTAGCACTATTGCCTCACAGCACTCGGGACACGGGTTCAATTCTGGCCTTGCGTGACTGTCTATGTGGAGTTTGTACATTCTCAGGCTTGTACATGCCTCAGTTTCCTCCAGGTACTCCGGTTTCCTCCCACAGTGCGAAGATGTGCAGATTAGGTGAATTGGCAATGGTAAATTGTCCCTAGGTGTCTCAATATGTGTAAATTAGGAGGATTGGTGAGGTAAATATGGTGGGGTTACAGGGATAGAGCTGGAGTAAGATGCTCTGTTGGAGATGGGGTGAAGACTAGATGGGCTGAATGGCCTCTTTCTGCGCTGTAGGGATTCTATGATTCTATGCAGAAGCAACACCCTGGGAAAATACCATGCTCATCAAAATAATCCATGAGCCAGAAGCATTTGGAAGACAAATACACCAAGAGTAGCTGCACTTTAGTCAATCATCAGAATCGTATAGCATGAACATCTCAGTTTGAACCATATGGTATTGGGTCCAACGAACAGGATCTCAATTCAGTTCTCTTACTCAAAATCTCATCCGAATAACATCCATCACATCCAAAGTGATGAACTCGTGCATTCTCTCTCTGCAGCACGTTGTCAAGGTTGACTTAATCCCCTTGAAACCTTCAAGATGGAATTACAAAGAAACTCTAAAGTGAAGCCTGGCTGACTGGTTGCCTTCCTGTCGAGGGGATTTGACATTTATAAAGTTTTAAGAAACTTCTGACCTTTGGTGGTGTTTATTTCTTCTATTAAATCAATGCAACTCAGATAAACTTGCATTTTAGAATATCATCAAAACAGACAGCGAGAGTGGTGCAAATAGAAAATATAATCTAATTTCTATCCATTCACAGTCAGTGGGTGGCAAATACAGCCCATATTATATAAGATGTAAAATTATTGATAAGGAATTAGAAGAAAGTAATCTCAATTTTGTTTTGGTGCCTGGTTTAATCATTCTAACTTTTAGTTAATTAGTAAGTTATTGATTTCTTTGCTGTTTTCCCCATTTGTGCAATAAGCACAATCAGCACTTGATCTCATATTAATTATTAAAATAATTAAATATATAAAACAATTGATATGTTTCAAAGAATTAATTTTATTTGCAATGTAAGAGCTTAGAACATCTAGGGTAAATGTGGGAGAGGGTACAGCACCGGCCACACACTGATGTAAGAGAACACGTGATCTGTGCCGAGGGGTTGGTGAAATGTTGGTCAGAGCTGTGTGTAGAAGCAAGCACAAAGACATCTCCTAGTTTGAACTCTTTACTGTATGTTCATGTAGTTCATAGATCATAGAAACCCTGCATTTTGCAGAAGGAGGCTACTCGGGACATCGAGTCTGCACTGACAACAATCCCATCCCCCACAATGCAACATATTTACTCCACGAATCCCTCTAAATTACACATCCCAGAATACTAAGGGTCAATTTAGGATGGCCAATCAACCTAATCCACACATCTTTGGATTGTGGGTGGAAACCAGAGCACCCGGAAGAAACCCACACACACGGGGAGGATGTGCAAACTCCACACAGTGATCCAAATTGAGAATTGAACTCGTAATAAATGCATATAGCTAACTGACTAAAGACTGCACAGACTTCATTAAGACCATCAGAACAGTATCCAACACCCTACAATATTAATTTAAAACAATTAATATATTCCTGCTTTTTTTTAACAAGTTGATAAAATTAGTTTATACCCTTATAGCACAATGTCTGATGGATGCATATGGATTTGTGTTTTTAAAGAGATCAATTTTCTTTTGACTTTTTTCAAGGAATGAATGGAGCGACACAATGGCACAGTGGGTATCACTGCTGCCTCACAGTGTCAGGGAGCAGGGTTCAATTCTGCCCCTTGGGTGATTGCGTTTCTGGAGTTTGCATGTTCTCCCTGGGTCTGTGGGTGCTCCCAAATCTAAAGATGTGCAGGTTAGGTGGATTGGCCATTCTAATTTGTCTCTTAGTTTCCCAACATGTGTCAGTTAGAAGGATTAGTGGGGTAAATACATAGTCCACAGGGATGCTCTGTTGTAATGCTGGTGCAGACTCGATGGGCCGAATGTCCACCTTCTGCACTGAGAGGATTTTATGATTCTATGAATGTGGGCCAGCATTTATTGTCCATCTTTAATTGCCCTTAGGTGATGGTGAGCTGCCTTCTTGATTTGTTGGATCTCCCTGACTATACAGGGATAGATAGGTAACTTTGGCGTAACCTCAGCAAGGTGAACTGGATACAGCGGACTGGCCAAATACAGGTTCTTCCTCTCAGCTCCCTGTATTTTGTAAAGACCGTCAGGCGATTTAACAAAGTCTGGTGATTGGGGTGAGGGTCCTGTCACAGGAAGTGTTCGAACACGGTGGGGTGGGGAGGTCACAGATGCAGCGATTGTTACATCAGGTGAACACATTACTCATTGTGCACCAGGGCAGGTTGCAGACAGGAGACTTTACCGTAGCATTAATGCAGCACGTACTGACGGCGGCCAATTCCTTCACGCCCCATGAGTTAGTGGGATGTAAATCCAACCTGACCGTGGGGCAGGTTTTGTGTCTGAACGACCGATCCGCTCTGAACCAAGAGAAGAAGCTGATAAAGATCCGGGATGCCCCTAGGCTGAGGAGGCGCTCATCAGCAGTGAGTGTCAGAGTCACATTCAGTGCGCTTGGGAGAGGGGTGAACAGCGCTTGGCTGCACACCGCAAACAAATCTGCATTTTATACAAATGTATGCTCAGGCGAGGGCTCAGGTCTCCAAAGGCCTCCCAAAATGAAAAAAAAAATTGCTCAATTTGGTGACACACAGGCGCTAGAAATCTCACAATTTAATAGAATTCCTTACAGTGCTAAAGAGGCCATTCAGCCCATTGAGTCTGAACCAACTCTATAATTAACAATTATAATCAGACTCTCTACCCAGCCCTATTCTCATAATCCCACAAATTTCCCATGACTAATCCCATCTAACCCACACATTTTGTGACACTAAGGGGCAATTTATCAAGGCCAAAGGGCAGCACGATGGCACAGTGGTTGGCACTGCTGCCTCACAGCACCATGGACATGTGTTCGATTCCCGGCTTGGGTCACTCGCTGTCCTGTCTGTGTGGAGTTTGCACATTCTCCCTGTGTCTGCGTGGGTTTCCTCCAGGTGCTCTGGTTTCCTCCCACACTCCAAAGATGTGCAGGTTGGGTTGATTGGCCGTGTTTAATTGCCCGTTAGTGTGAGGGGGTTAATAGGGTAAATAAGGGTTATGGGGAATAGGGTCTGGGTGGGATTGTGGTCAGTGCATACTAGATGGGCCAAATGGCCTCCTTCTGCACTATAGGGATTCTATGATTTCTATCAATCCAACTAATCTGACCCTAAGGAGCAATTTAGCATGGCCAATCCACCTAACCTGCACATCTTTGGACTGTGGGAAGAAACCGGAGTACCCGGAGGAAACCCATGTAGATGCAGGGAGAACATGCAGACTCTGCACAGTCACCCAAGGCCAGAATTGAACCCTGGTTCTGTGAGGCAGCAGTGCTAACCATTCTGCCACTGTGCCATTCCCCAATGCCACTGTGCCGCCTTCCAATTTCCATATAGAAGTTTGGGATCTGAAGTAGAAATTGGTTGGAGGAAGGGATGCTGATACGGTCTCAACAGCCTTGTTCTTGGAATTGACTATTACTGGTTTTTGATTACAAAGCTGCTTATGAAACCTCCCTTTTTTATGGATGAAGCCCTTGATATAAAGGAATTCCACTGATAAGACACTGTTCTGATTTTGTTTTAAATGCTGTGAATGCTTTGAGGTGTTGGGAATTATGAGGGGTCTGGACAGAGTAGATAGGGAGAAAATTGTCCCCATCAGTGAAAGGATCGAAAAGCAAGAGGTCACAGGTCACAGGTCATTTGCCAAAGGAGCATTGGTGAGGTGAGGAAAACCTTATCCATGCAGTTCTGGTGGTTAGGAACTGGAACACACTGCCTGAAGATGTGTTGTCAGCAAATTCAATCGAGGCATTGATGAGGGAATTGGATTATTTGAAAAGGAAGAATGTGCAGGGTTACGGGGGGAGCAGGGGGGATATACGAGGCATGTTTTTTACACAGAGGGTGATGGGTGTCTGGAACTCGTTGCCGGGGGAGGTGGTGGAAGCAGATACAATAGTGACTTTTAAAAGACGTTTGGATAAATACATGAATAGGATGGGAATAGTTGGATATTGTCCCCAGAATGGTCGGGGGTTTTTGTTCACATGGGTAACATGGTTGATGCAGGCTTGGAGGGCTGAAGGGCCTGTTCCTGTACCATAATTTTGTTTGTTCTTTGTTCTAAGGCAAGGGAATTTCGCTGAGTTGCTCCTTTGGGGAGTCAGTGGGAACACTATGGGCCAAATGGCCTCTTTCTGTGCTGTAATAACATTCTGTGATTCAGTTGAAATCTGAAGTAATGACACCTAGTAGCTCTAATTGTCACATTGTGTGTTAGTGAAAATCTTGCAGAATAATTCTCAAAGTTATAGCTGATCTTAGAACTTCAGATTACAGAATCAAAGTTTTAAAGTCTCACTTTACACTGACAACTGGGAAATTTATATCTTCATTTGTGTTCAGTGAAAATTAAAGTGTATTAGAAGAAGGGACAGCTTCTATTATCAAACTACCTTCAATTTGTTTTCAAAGAATCCCTACAGCACAGAAAGAGGCCATTCAGCCCATCAAGTCTGCACTGACCACAATCCCACCCAGGCCCTGTAACCCCACATATTTACACATATTTACACCCCCCGACACTAGGGTCAATTTAGCATGACCAATCAACCTAACCCACACCTCTTTGGACGGTGGGAGGAAGCTGGAACACCCAGAGGAAACCCACGCCGACACGGGGAGAATGTACAAAATCCACATAGACAGTCACCCAAGGCCAGGATTGAACCCGGGTTTGTGGTGCTGTGAGGCAGCAGTGCTAACCACTGTGCCACCATGCTGCCCATTGTTTCCTCATCATTTGTAAATGGCTTTTAAAACACGATAAACTCTAGCGCAACAGGTTCCTCAGTGAGAAGGAGCTAGTATTTAGATTTCTTCCAAATCATTCTCATTCATGGAATGAATTATTAGCCATGAAACTTAATTTATTCAACATCAACACTGGTGATGTCTTTCCAGTTGTTTTTCAGTCGTTACTTTGATGACCTTCCCCAACCAGTCTTTACTCCTTCAAAAAGGCATTGAATATATAAAGTGGGCCATTTAATATGGGGTCATCCATACAGATCACAATAGTTTGGTATTTCTAATAGATGTTATAAGCAGAAAAATAGGGTTAGCTTAGTCTGGATTCGGAGTGCTTGGGAAATATGGACAGAATTGACAAATAAAAAGTTAGGACAATCATGTAGAGACCAGAGAGTGAAGACTGCCAAGGAACTCAGAGAGAGAAAAGAACCCACCAACCTTCTGGCTTCATTTGTTGCCCAGTATCTCCTCCTGGGAGTTGGTGGACTAGTGGAGTGTGGCTTTGACGCCCTTCATGAATAAATAATCCCTAAAACTCATTGTTAAACTCACACAGGAATAGTGATGATCTGGGCAGCGGATTCCAATGAAAATATCCCTGAGAAAGACTCCAGCACTTTCTGTAGAGGAGGGAGGACTATTGGCTAAAATAGTTAACTTTTTGCTTAAATAATTTTCAGCGACTTTATATCAGATTCCTCAAAGCTAAAAGACTAGACACTTTTAGTAAAAAATGGTCAATTTTTGCTGATAACACGTGCATTTATTAATTATTAATATAATTACAGCGATGTATTTAAAATCAGGACATGGGAAAGAAGAGAATTATTATCAAAATTATGGAGTAGTTTTGCATTTTGAGCACAGTAGGGGAATTGCACCCTAAAAGGCACTATTTAGGCTAAAGAGGAAAGAAAGACTTTTAGCTCTATTCATAATCGAAGGATATCCCAAAGCATTTGCAGCTAATGAAATACTTTTGAAGTGAGTTCACTGTTATAATATAGGCACCACAGCAGCTAATTTGTTTATGGTAAGCTCTAACAAATAGTAATGTGATAATAACCAGGTAACCTTTTTTTTGTAATGTTGATTAAAGAATAAATATTGGCCAGAACACAGTGGAGAACTTTCCTCCTCTTTGAAATAGTTTTATCGGATATTTTACATATCTACCTGAGAGCACAGACATTCTTGGCTGAATACCCCATCTTAAAGACAGTGGACATGATCCTACTGCTGTTCATGCCACACTCCCACTACAGTAGTCAGAGAATTTGACGGCAGCCAAATCTCCATTTACTGCGCTAGGAAGGGAACATCCTGCCAGTGTGAACGGCGGCAAGATTCCGGTCTGTATTTCCAAATTAAGACCCTAAATAGGAGGCCACTTGGCCCATCAATGCTCCACCATTCCATGTGATCATCTCTGATCTAATAATCCTCAACTCCACTTTCTTATTCCCTCAACCCTTGGTTCCCGTACTGATTAAAAATCTATCCATCTCAGCCTTGAACATACTTAATGATCCAATCTCTGTAGCTCTCTGTGGTAAAGAATTTGCTACCCTTTGAGAGAAGCAATTCCTCCTCATCTATCTTAAATGGGTGACCTCTCACAGTAAGATTATGCCCTCTGGTCCTAGGCTCCTCCAAAAGGGGAGTCAACCTCTTCACCATCTCCCCTGTCAAGTCCCTGAGAATCCTAAATGTCTCAAAAAGATTGCCTCTCATTCTTCTAAACTCCAATGAGCATAGGGCCAACCTACCCAACCTCTCCTCATAAGAAAGAAAATCTCTTCATTCCTGGGATCAACCTAGTGCTCCCTCAGTACTGTACTTAATTGTCAACAATGAGCATCATGTGAAGTTTAGATATTTCATTTAACAGAAAATGTAGGTAAGTATAACCTGTTTGTTGTGAGCATCTCTAAAACTGGACCCTTTGATTTGCAGGTTCCGGCTTATGAAACAATCCCAGAACAGCCCTTGGAGGAAAGAAACAGCCCAGTTGACTCAAGTGATGGAACCTACCTTATTCACTTTCACAACCCAGCTGAAGAAATTAATAGATTAGAGAAAGTCTGCCATGACCATGTCAAATTTTAAGCTCAGATGAATTTTTAATAGCAAATTATGTATTAAAATATGATTTTATTTTAAAAAACTTACAATATTTTTCTGAAATAGCGTGATAAAGAACACACATGGCTACTGGTAAAACTGGACAGATTTGTAGGACAAGGCTCCCGAAACAAATAGCAAAAATCCCAGAAATGCCTGGAACCTAATGCAATAAAAATGGAATTTGACGTTCTGTCACAGCTGACCAGCATGGACAACCTCGGGGCCATATGTGACCCATATGAGTTCTGACTGTGGCCCGCGAAACATTTTGTTGACCATTGCCCACACACAGGGTTGCCACATTCCACTTGCATCCACATTTTTTTTCTACCAGTATGACTGAAGTGATATGCATATAAAGCAAGGGCAAGTGAGGTGAGGTGCATGCTGATCGCTCACAACATTAACTAACATTTCTTTTGTCTTTACCATTTGAAGTTGATGACAATTCAATTAGTATATAAACAATTAAGCACTTTAAAGTTTACTTATTAGCATCACAAGTAGGCTTTACATTAACACTGCAATGAAGTTAATATGAAAATCCCCTAATCGCCACACTCCGGTGCCTGTTTGGGTACACTGAGGAAGAATTTAGCATGGCCAATTCACATAACCTGCACATCTTTGGACTGTGGGAGGAAACCCATGCAGACTCAGAGAAAATGTGCAAACTCCACACAGATGGTGATCTAAGCTGGGAATCAAACCCAGGTCCCTGGCGCTGTGAGGCAGCAGTGCTAACCATTGTGCCACCATGTTGCTCTAAAGTTGTTATGAAATATTCAATGTGCATTAAATGTATTTAAGTTTGAATTTATTTATTAGTATCACAGGTTGGTTTGCATTAACACTGCAATGAAGTTACTGTGTAAGTCCCCTAGTTGCCACACTCCGGTGCCTGTTCGGGTGCAGTGAGGGAGAATTTAGCATGGCCAGTGCACATAACCAGCACATCTTTCGGACTGTGGGAGGAAACCAGAGCACCAGAGGAAACCCATGCAGACACGGGGAGAATGTGTAGACGCTGCACAGTGACCCAAGCCAGGAATTGAACCTGGGTCCCTGGCACTGTGAGGCAACAGTGCCACCATGCCATCTTATTTAATCTTATTCACGGGGTCATGGTTAGTCAACAAGCCTGACTTCAATCTTGAGATGGAGTGTCACTCTGTAGCCCACTCACTAGCCTAGGTTGCTCATTACTGCTGCAGACCTTTGGCAGTTGTGAATGTAGGCCCCATATCACACCTTGGACCATAAGCTGCAGTGGTATTATTTGTAGAATGTTGGATCAAATTCATACATCCCTGGCTAAAGATACTCTGGAGTAGGTTTTTATTTTTTGACAGACTGCATTCTTTGTGTTGTGGATTGGTCATTGCACAAAACTGTCTGATCTAATTATTGGATTCAGTGGTTTCTATAACAGGCAGCCAATCCACAATGCCAGTATTATGCCAGCATGCCAAGTTCAAAGCTGACCCCAGCTGCTTTAAGCCAATAAGATACACCACCAGCATAGAGCCAGTGTTAATCTCTGCTTCAGTTTACCAACTCTGGTGTGGATTTTCCAAGTGCCTTCCCAAATCTCCCGCCATGACTTTAATGGACAATTGGCAAACTTCCAAGTCAGTGTTTTTCTGGGGGTTCTGCCCTCTTCAGGAGATCTGAGGAACTTTCAGAGAAATTTTTGGTTTCCTTTGTGTTTTCTTGAAGTCTTTCATTGCAAAACTCCTGGAACATAGAAGCAGGAACGGGAGTAGATTATTTAGCTAGTTTTAGAGAGTTTTTACTAAATTTTTCCACTCCTTACACTTCAACATATTTTTAAAAAATAAATATTGATGTTTTAGAATAAATATTAGATGGGATGGCCATCCAGGAGAGTCGTTTGGAAACAATCCTTTTACAAAGGGTGTAATTCTCGCTCACAAGAAGCAGTCAATACCAGCCCAGTTCATAATTTTGAATCAGAAATTGATAGATTTTTACTGGACTGTAAAGGCAATGAAAGGATATGGAACCAAAATGGATGAATGGAGTAAGGCTATCAATCTGCCTTCTCTTCATTGAATAGAAAAACAGACAGTCAAGGAGCTAAATGATTTCCTCCTGTTCTAGTTTTTTATATGTTCCAGGAGTTTTGAGTGAATAAACCACCCAGGCCAAGTACCCAAATCAATCCTTGATCCATGCTGACCTAAGCTGATCCAGGCCAAGATGGTCAAGACATTATTGGCACGGTGGCACAGTGATTAGCACAGCTGCCTCACAGTACCAGGAACCCAGTTTCAATCCCGGCCTTTAGTGATTGTGTGGACTTTGCACGTTCTCCCCATGTCTGCATGGGTTTCCTCCCTCCAAAGATGTGGAAGTTAGGTGGATTGGCTGTGCTAAATTGCCCCTTAGTGTGTAGGTCAGGGGTTTAGCAGAATAAATACATGAGATTACAGGGATAGAGGGGTAGGATTATTGTTGGAGAGTTGGTACTGGCTCAATGGACCAAATGACCTCCTTTTGCACTGTAGGGATTCTATTCTATTCTTTGAATTGTCCTCAGTGCCACTGTTTTAGGATGGTTTCCCCTTCCTCTATCCAATGACCTTTGCTGGACATCTGCACGTTTGAGTATCAGATGAGAAGAGAATACATTCAGCTGTGACAAACACCGACTGTCAGCTCTCACTTATAATAGACACATACTTGAAAGCCTTTAGAACAGTGTGTCAGTAAGGGTTAAATGCCTGCTGGTTGAAGTGCACTGAAAAATTAGCAAGAGAAGAATAAAGACCAGGAGTGACACTAATGAATGTTGCTATTATTTACTGTAACCCCTGCAAAGAGGCTAGTGTGTTTCCATGCTGAAATGATTAATGAATAGATACAATCTTTGGTATCTATGGCCCCAAATCTAAAAGACTAATTAAATGCTGGATTGATATGACTGCTCCAGAGACAGCAGCAGAATGTATAAAATATAAAATCTAGTTATGGACAGGCAAATTCACCAAAAAAAATGGATGCACGAATTTGTTTCTCTATGGAACTGCACAATACAAAGAGTTCATGTTTCTTTATTTAAGTTCAGTAGCTCAATAGAAGCCAATTTATTTATACATTTGGCCAGAATTTTACCGCCCTGCCACGGGAATCAGAGCGGGTGAACAGTGGACAATGGAAAGGTCCATTAACCTGGGTGAGATTTCACAGTTCCAGGACGAGCGAGGCCGTAAAATCCCGCCCAATGTTTCAAACTTTACAAACAAGAGGTCCTTCAGATTGTAGGTTTTTAAAAAAAATAGTTGGATAAGCCTCTAAGCTAAACGAGTGGGTTTAATTTTTTAGCAATGATACAATGGTAGTTCTTGGGCACTTATGCATAAGGGGAAAGAACTGTAGTTTGAAGAAAGAACACTTTTGTTCTCTGTCCGGCAGTGAATATTGCTGCTTTGGTTTACTGCCAAATATACAGAACAGGTTCTGTGATTTAATCTGATAGAAAATGGTTGGGATGCTGGCTGAGTCCGTGCCCTGTAAATGCAATAGTTGTTAAATGGCCTAACCAGCCAGTTAATTAGAGAAAAAACTCAGGGAGCTCTCAAGGAATGATCCGATTTACCAAAATTCCTTCCATGCCTTACTTTAATTCCAGCCACTATTAGACATCGGTCAAGGCTGTACATCAACCAGCAGCCTTTTGTCTTCAACTTGTGCAGTGCTCATGTGATTAACTGCGAACAAAACTATTAAGGATCTCCTTTCATGGCATGGTTTCAGAGGCACACCAGGGGAGCAGAAAGGGTGCAGGCAGGAGGTGCAACAGATTATAAAATGGAGCTACTTATTGCACGGTGATGCATGCCTCTAATAAAAGCATGTAGCCATATAGCAAAGCAAATCCTTAACGAAGGAGCTGTATTCAGGTTGTGCCAAGGCATTTTACATTCAACTACATTTGAAGTGTAGTTACTGTTGTAACATAGAAAATGTGACAGCCTATTTGTACAAAGCAAACCTCCCCAAACAGCAATAAAATGAATAAGTGTTGGGTAAGGATTATCTACTGGCCAAGGCACCAGAAGAATTTCCCCATTCTTCTTTGAACAGTGTAGTGAGATCTTTTAGATCCCCCTGAGAGGGCAGATGGAATCGCTATTTAATGCCTCATCCAAAAATGACACTTTTGACAGAGCAGCACTTCCTCAATATTATACTGGAATAATAGCATATATTTTCAAGTTTCTGGGGCTGGACTTAAAGCCACAACCTTTTTTTTATTTTAAAAATATACTTTATTCATAAAAATCTCAATTAAACCACTGCAAACCTACATGTCCAAAACCTTTTGCCTCAGAGGCAAATGTGCTCCACTGAACCAAGTGTGCTACCAAGGTTGAAAGAAACTGCCTTTCTTCCCACCGTAATGTGAAACCTGTCAAACAAACGTTTTCAATCACAATGGTTAAATCACAATTTAAAGGTGAAATACACGTGAGTATTCCCATTATTTGCCTGGAGTGAGCAACCTCAACCATTGCCAGCAACACATTGGTATCATTAGCTATAATTCTCCAGCATCCAATGTGGGTGGGCAATGTTGGTCGTCCTTGGCAAGTACTTGGAAAATATGTCCCAGGAGGTTTGGCAATAAAATTCAAAAATGCATGATGAGCCATCAGTTGGATAAGGCATGGAAGACAACTACTGCCTTTGGAATTATAACCCAGGAAAGGTGCAGGAAAGAAAAACGCAACACATCATAAAATAACGAATGATTGCGACCATGTTCAGATTGTAAAATGTTGTAACATGTGCAAGGTGGGCATTTCTAAGACCAGTGAGGACACATGTTGGGACTCAACCTTCCTTTCCCATACTTAGATTGATTGTGACAAGGTTTATTGTAATTTAGAAGGATGAAAGTATTAATTCTGTAATTAACCATTTAAGTGTTGATTACAGTTTCGTTGGCTTTTTTCAATATGAACAGAAAAGGATTAGCTTATATTGTTCTAAAATCTAGCCCGGGGAAAGATATCACCACATTAAAAACTAAGTGCGTGTTCTGAAATTCACAACTATCATAGAATCCTACGGTGCAACAGGAGGCCATTCACCAATCGAGTCTGCACTGACCACAATCCCACCCAGGCCCTATCCATAACCCCATGCGTTTACCCTAGCTAGTCACCTGACACTAAGGGGAAATTTAGCATGGCCAATCTACCTAATCCACACATTTTTGGGCTGAGGAAGGAAATCGGAGGACCCATGCAGAAATGGGGAGAACATGTAGCTTCACGTAGACAGTGACCTAATTTGGGAATTGAACCCGGATCCCTGGCGCTCTGAGGCAGCAGTGCTAACCACCGTACCACCTGACATATAGTAATATACAGTAGAGGAAGTTAACTTTTGGGCAAAATAAGATTCAATGTTCAAAGGCAAATTATAGAGTTCACTGTTCGAGTGTCTTGCTGGTATTTGTGGTTAAAGCAGATTTATTCATGGTGCTCCTGAAATTCCAGTGGGGTTATAGACAATGTTAACTGCAATTTCTGAAGACCATCTCTTTTAAATGTGATACTAATAAATAAACCTAATTTTCTTTTCATTCATTCATGGGACATGGGCTTCGCTGGCTGGCCAGCATTCATTGTCCATCCTTATTTGCCATTAGAGTCAGTTGAGGGTCAGCCACATTGCTGTGGCTCTGGAATCACATGTAGGCCAGACCAGGTAAGGATGGCAGATTTCTTCCCTAAAGGATAATAGTGAACCAGATGGGTTTTTACAACAATTGACAAGTGTTTCATGGTCATCACCCTTAATTCCAGTTTTTTTTTATTGAATTCAAATTCCACCATCTGTCATGGTGGGTCAAATCTGGGTCCCCCGAACATTAATTAAGTTTCTGGATTAATAGTCTACCAATAATGTCACTTGGCCATTGCCTCCCCTTGGTTATGATAATCCATCTTTGAAAAGTTGAGGATCTATTCTTTCAATTAAAAATTATGTATCTCTATGTTGGATTCCAAAATATAACAAAAATAGGGGGCAGGATTTTGCAATCCTGTTCACATTTGGTGTGAATGGCAATGGGATTGCAAAATCTTGCAAGATGACCATTATACATTGACAGGAAATCCTGTTGCAATTGTTCCCACCTTCATTGAGCCTGTCCTGCCAGTGTGACATTGTGGGATTCGCCCTTTCCAATTTTTTTTCCAAGTTGCAAGCAATACAGCAGAAAAAGCCACGGTGGTGGTGGCTGGTGGCTTCAATGCCACTTTTCCTGCCTACTGTGACACTCTGCAGAAAAATAGAAGATTTCCACCCTTGGGTCTTGAACCTGCGAACAACAGTGGGAGAGATGGTGTTATTTGTCCAACTGCAAACTTTTTTTCTTCTAGACTGTCCAAAAGCAACTAGGATATTGTAATGAAATACATTTCAAAATAGTAACACTAGTCACAGGACCTCTCTCTCTCTCAATGATGAATATTCTACAGAACGGTTTTGATTAGCTCATATCTAGATGGACACTAGCTATTGTGTTATGACCTACCTAATTAACTTATTTAAAGACCCAACCATCACTTCTGAGTAGACCACATGCGATGAGCTAGAAAGAACATTGTGAGAATGTTATGGTGGCATGGAAGCACAGTGGTTAGCATTGCTGCTTCACAACTCCAGGGACCTGGGTTTGCTTCCCGGCTTGGGTTACTGTCTGTGAGGAGTTTGCACATTCTCCTCATGTCTGCGTGGGTTTCCTCCGGGTGCTCCACCTTCCTTGCACAGTCCAAAAATGTGCAGGTTCGGTTGATTGACCATGCTAAATTGCCTCTTAGTGTTCTGAGATGTGTAAGTTAGAGAGATTAGCAGGTAAATATGTAGGCATGTGGGGGTAGGGAATGGATGTGATTGTGGTTGGTGCAAACTCAATGGGTCAAATGGCCTCTTTCTGCACTGTAGAGTTTCTATGCCTCTTCTATTTTCATGAATATCTTTGGCGAATTTTTTCTATCCATTCGTGGGATATGGGCGTCACTGGTTAGCCAGCATTTATTGTCATCCCTAATTGCCTGAGGGCAGTTGAGATTCAATCACCTTGCTGTGGCTTTGGAGTCACATGTAGGCCAGACCAGGTAAGACAGCAGATTTCCTTCCCTAAAGGGACATTAGTGAACACAGTGGGTCTGACAATCGACAATGGTTTCATGGTCATCATCTTAATTTACATATTTTTACCAAATTCATATTCCACTATCTGCTATGGTGGGATTTGAACCTGGATCCTCAAAGCATTCGCTGAGTTACTGGATTAATAGTTTAGCAATAATACCAGTAGGCCATCGCCTCCCTAATTATGTTATTCTCCGAAGAAAACTGTGTGTGTATGTTTTGTGTGTGTGTTTTTCTGTGTGTTTACAAATGATTTAATTTATCTGGGGTAAGGGTAACAGAGACAGGTTGTCTGTGAGAATTGAGTCATGAAAACATGTGAAGGGGCTAAATGCAAGCATTTGTAAGAAAACTGCAGTCAAGTGGTTTAATAAGTAAATAGTTTTAGGTATAGAAATTTGCATTAGGAGTCACATGGGGTCTTTTTTTCAGCTGTTAAATTTCAAAGGGGAGCAATGAGCTTTTACAACTTACAAATGTTTCAGAAGTAAACAAGGGGGGGTTGTGAAATTATATTTGACCTGGAAGTGAGGGCCAGACCAGGTAAGCAGCATCAATCTTGCCTTAGCGACAGCCACAGATCAGTCTGTGGCTGATTGCGTACGGTCTATTCTCCCATCTCATCCTCCTCAACTTCTGTGCAGCTTTTGACACAGCCTATCACATCATCATTGTCCAACAGCTCTGTGTGATTGTTTTGCTTGGCTCCAGGCTTACTTGCCTCATTGTAACCGAAAGCCTCTCAGGCAACCACCTTTCTTCCCACTTCGCCATTAAGTCAGGTGCCCTCCCCATGGGTCACTTCCTGTCCCTCTGTTCTTTCTTACCTACATGCTTTGGTGACATTGCACCAAATCTTCTGTGGAGTGGCAATCATTATTGGACTGCCGATCCTCTTCACTTTACTTACCTTAGTTTGGAGGTACACACTTCCTGTCCAGGCATCTGACCCAGGCCTGCTGCCTGGAGACCTTCATACAATGCAGGATCATAGGGGGAAGTGAAATCGTGTCCCCTTTTCATGGCACTAGCTGCTGTAAGCTGAAAAGCTTAATTCTCCCAGCCGCACTGAGGAGCCAAGGTGAAGGTAAGTGTGTAAGACGAGTGCATAGATTGGGTTGGCAGGGGAGACTTTGGAGGGTAGTTGGGTGATCAGGGTGGGATGGCGATGTAGTCAGGGATATGGGAGATAGATGGTTTGTCAGAAGGTTGGAGATAGTCATGAGTGGCGGGGACGGGGAGTTGGGAGTGGGAGTGTTGGGTGCTCAGGGGACACAGGTTCGATTCCTGGCCTAGATGACTGCCTGTGTGGAGTCTGCATGTTCTCCCCATGAGTTTCCTCCGGGTGCTCTGGTTTCCTCCCACAGTCCAAAGATACGTGGGTTAGGCTGATTGGCCATGCTACATTGTTCCTTAGTGCCAGTGGGATCTGTAGGGTAAATATGTGGGGTTACAGGGATAGAGCCTGGGTGGGATTGTTGTCGGTGCAGGCTCAACGGGCTGAATAGCCTCCTTCTGCACTGCAGGGATCCTAGGATTCTATGAGTGACAGGTAGCTGGGGAATAGATAATAAGATGGTGAGCGGTTCTGGTGCTCAGTGGGACATAACAGGGTAGTTGGGTTGTCAGGGTGGGCTCAGACTGTAGTTCGCATAGGCATGAGGGATATTTCAGTGTCGGGGGTGGGGGGAGGATCGGGATGTTGAGTGCTCAGGGGGTTGGCAAAGCAATTATGGACTAGTCAGGCATTAGGTATTACCAGAGGGCATGGAGGGTAGACAGGGGGGTCGAGAAGGTAGTCATGGTGGGATGATAGTTGGGGCATGGTGGTGTCAAGTGGTCGAAGGAACGGGTAATGAGGAGATGGGGGTATACTCTGGGTAATGGGGGCAGTCTGGTGGCTGGGGGATGTCAGGAGTGTTGAGGAGCACTCAGGAGAATTAGGAAGAACAGCCTAATTTGTAGCAAGTGCAGCCAGAGTCCTGTCAATGTGGGAGAGCAGAGTTCTGAGGCCCCTTGACCATGGCCAGGCAAGCAGTATAAATGCAGTTTGTTGGCCAGCACAGATTTTCCTCTTGTTGTGCACTGTGTCAGATATCCTGTGAGCAATCTGAGGGCAAGATTACAAACACATAATGAAGCCTTACAAAATTTTCACTCAATAATTTAAATAGATAAGAAATCAGGCAGTTTCCATTATGGTCATGCATACATTCCTTCATTACCTTCTTAACACTTCATCAAGGCAATCCTTATGGCTATGTACAATTGAGGAGTATCTGCCCTTCTGCATTACATTGGCTGACATTTATTCTCCATCATAAGTTACTTTTCGTAAAATAAATTTTAGCTGGAGTGCCATCTGATGGTGGCAGATTGTAAACTGCATAGACATTGAGCAGATCTTAGAAGGAAACCCTACAGTGCAGAAGGAGGCCATTTGGTCCATTGCATCTGCACTAACAAGAATCCCACCTCAGCCCTATCCCCATAACCCCGCATATTTACCCTGCTAAACCCTCTAACCTAAGCATCCGGGGTCACTAAGGGGCAATTTAGCATGGCCAATGCACATTTTTGAACAGTAGGAGGAAACTGGAGCACCCGGAGGAAACCCACACAGACATGGGGAGAACATACAATCTCCATACAGACAGTGACCCAAGCCAGGAATCGAACCCAGGTCCCTGGGGCTGTGAGGCAGCAGTGCTAACCACTGCGCTACCCCTTGCCTCTGACTGGTTTGGACCCATATCAAGGATATATGTTGGCCGCGGTGACGGCACCATCAGCTGGATGACATCATCAGAAGGCTCAAAATATTCTGATGGTCAGACTGTACATTAACCAATGAGCTGCCAACATCAATCTTGCTGCTTCACAAACAGCTGATAGATTGGGAGGGTGGGGAATCCAGCGACACTTGATATATTTTAAAGAAAACCTGCATGTGGATGACCTTCTGATGGTCAACTGAAGAATGTCGATAGTCACAGAGCATCCCTGGTCTGTAACGCTGCCTCAAAGGTGCTGCTGAGGTGGAAGGGAATGACGCCGTCTTTCCCACTGATCGGTGATGTGTGCCAAACCAATTCAACCAAAAAGCTTTCTTCTTTTTAAAAGCAGGCTCCATCAGCATAATTTCAAAAAGGCCTTCAAAGGGCTGGTTGTCTTAGTTGGCAAGATAGCTAGGATTCGGTGCAGAGAAAGGCCAGTGGCGCAGATTCAACCCCTGTAATACTTCGGACCTGCCTCTTCACCTTGCCCCATATGAGCCATAATCAACAACCCTTGAACAAGGACAGGACTAAGTCATTAGCCTAAATCCCTAGACTCTAGAGCTGAGGGACCTAGTGAGCTAGTCCTCCAACTCTGTCCTGCCGGGTCTACTTACTGCTCTTTTACATACAAACTGTGACTCACCTGGTTCTGCCCCCTCAAGTTCTCTAAGGGTTGGGTATATCTGTGCTGGTGCTTGCAGCAGATGCAATGAAATTCAGAGATTGCTTTAATGTGTCCCCTCTGTACCAGTGGGACACCTGACTGGTTCAGGTAGCAAGCCTAATATATTAGGGAAGGAACATATGTTACAATGTTGACAACAAGAGAACCCTTCAGACAGTGCTGACTCAATGATACATTGTGTATGCCACTGTAAGTCAACTTGTGACTGAATAGCCGCAGAAGATCTAGAAAAAGAATGATGGTACTAACTTTCAGCTTGTGGAACTCCACCAGCCTGCATGTTCATAATTCCCCCAATGGCCCCAGTGAACTTGGGAGCCTTTGACCGATACAAGTTCACACCCTCCTGCTATGAGCAGCTGTAAGACAATTATACTTATATCCAATTATAATTAGTATCTAGGCAAGTTAACATTTCACTTTTGTAACTGCTGTAACCACAATGTTTTAACATTGGAATGTTAGGATCTAGGAGTCCCTATGGTATGGAAACTTAGGCTCTATAGATTTAATGGTGCACACATACCTATGTCTTTGGAGGTCTTGCCGCACAGTGGGTAATGTCACTGCCTCTGAGCCAGAAGCATGGGTGTGTATCCCACAGTAAGAAGTCTGACAACACCACGTTCAAGTCCAACCGATTTATTTGATAGTAAACTCGCAAGCTTTTGGGGTTTGCCCCTTTGTCAGACGAATGGAGAGTTCTGGCCTCAGACAGAGCATATAACTGTACAGACAGTTGACAGATTACTGATTAGAATGTGAGTCTTTACACCTAACCTGCTATTCCAGTCTTAAAGAGGCCAACAATGTGAGTGGAAGGAGCATTAAGCCCAGGTTAAAGAGATGTGTACTGTCTCCAGACATTGTTGGCCTCTTTAAGACTGGAATAGCAGGTTAGGTGTAAAGACTCGCATTCTAATCAATAATCTGTCAACTGTCTGTGCTGTTATATGCTCTGTCTGAGGCCAGAACTCTCCACTCGCCTGACGAAGGGGCAAACCCTGAAAGCTTGCGAGTTTACTATCAAATAAATCAGTTGGACTTAAACCTGGTGTTGTCAGACTTCTTACTATGTTTACCCCAGTCCAACGCTGGCATCTCCACATCATGACTTTGTATCCCACTCCAGGACTTGATGGTCAAGAAAGGTGCATTAATAAGGTAGCCAACACGTTGAGTATCAGCCTGTAAAATGCATTCTGCGCACCAGTGGCAGGCGGTGGGAGTGGGAGAGACTCCTGGTCAGCCATGTTTGATGAGGAGTGGTGCTCCTTAAGTTATAAATCTCTGGTGACATGTTAGCGAACTGTTCCAGCAAAACACGCAATGGGAACAGATGAAAGTCTGCCTTGTGCATCTTTTACATGCTGGAAGACAACAACAACAACATCTATTTATCTTTAGATGGAACTTTGAATTCACAGAGACATCAAAGCGACCAGCTGTGTGCCTTTTGAGTTATCCACGTCTATACACTGAATCCCAGTCATAATAAGGGGCAAACCATTACCTTGGTCTGGTTTATAATCATTGAGGTATTTTTGCAGGACCTTTGTTAAATTCCTGGTCTTGTTACTGAGAAACCACATGGACTTTACTTAACCTTTGATTGCCAAAATACTCTTATACAAGAAACCAGCTTAAGGCTGGTCAGGTTGTTTGTGCAACTAAAGATCCGATAAGGAGAGGGGTCCGTTAGAATCATAGAATCCTATAGTGCAGAAGGAGGCCATTCAGCCCATTGCCGACCACAATCCCAACCAGGCCCTATTCCCATAACCCCATGCATTTACCCTAGCTAGTCCCCCTGACATAAGGGGCAGTTTAGCATGACCAATCACCCAAGGAAAGAAACTTAGTCACATTCCAATGGCACACAGACAATCCTCAACAGAGCCAGATTAACCATTAGGCTGAGCAGGGGCCCGAAAGGGAGGGGGGCCCAAGAGCAAAAAAAAATTGGATCAAAATTTATTTGTGCTCAACAATGGGCGATGAGAAACTTAGCCATCTGACACTCATACACATTGAATCAGACACGCTTCAATCTGTTGATTTACATACTGTTATCAATACTTTTGTAAACCAAAAAACACGGAAGTTTATTAAAGTAAAGAAAATGAAAAATAAATGAATAAAAGGGCTGTAATTGATTCATATAACTTTATGATATTATACATGTAGTACATTACACACAGTACAACGATATGTTATCTAACGATACTTAATGTCACTACATTCTATTCAACAAAGGGTGGGGCAGGGGACAAGGTCAGGGGGCCTTACTAAAGCTCAGCCTAAGGGTCCGAGTGGTAGATAATCCACCACTGGTCCTCAACGTCACGATATTTCAGTTATGATGAATGACACTTACAACAAATGACAGCACTTTTCCTTCCTTACAGATGCTGCCAGACCTGCTGAGATTTCCCAGTATTTTCTCTTTTGGTTTCAGATTCCAGCATCGAGCAGTAATTTGCTTTTAACAAATGACACCCCATTTTGATTTTACAATGCCAATTTTGACTTTACAACGCCATTCCAGTACATCCATATGGATGCAATGATCTTCTCTGCCACCCACTGTATAACTGGACAGGTCAAACTGTCTTTATTAAGTTGGAAATGAGTGTTTCATTCTGTTAATTTTTTTGATACAATTGCTGGAACTTTAATGCATTTATGTCATATCTCATTTGTGCTCAGACTTGCAAACATTCAATTTTAATCAGACAGTGATCAAATGGCCTCATTACATCCCTTACACTATCGAGGAACTTGTGCTGAGGCGTGCAGGCATCAACAGTCACCTCAGCAACTTGACAGGGCAAGAGTTGGGAGCAGTTAACACCAGTGGGTGTCCCAGGAATGATGTCCTGCTTTGTTCAGAAACCAATCTCCCATTTATAATAGAAGTATATCACCGCAGAAACTGGATTCTGAAACAGAATCAGAAAATGCTGGAAAATCTCAGCAGGCCTGACAGCCATCTGTGGAGAGAGAATAGAGCTAACATTTCAAGACTGGATGACCCTTCATCAGTACTAAAGACAAAATAAAATAGGACGAGATTTATTCTGTAAGGGTGAGGAGGTTGGGAGGTCTCTAATCTGCCAGGATGTCATAGACAAAAGGACATTTACAACTTTAACTTATATCTATCATTGTTATTCCCATCATACATTTATATTGTTACCAAATTATCACTACCCTACCTTCCTCCTTCAATAATCTTTGAATTCAAAGGTTCAAGGAGTCTGGAAGCCTTCAATATCTCGTTCACACAGGAGGCTGGTTCTTCCTGTAGGTTTGGAGGCTGTTCTTGCATCTGGATATCTTTTTATCTTTTTCTTCTATTGTTTCATGTTGAGCTGCACTTCGTCAGTTTGGCTGTTGCGCTGGTGGGTGGCTGCTAACCTGACTTGTTACTTTCGGGGGGAGGGTGGGGGTGAACATTGCTTTCATCTCCTTGTCATTTCTTCTGCTTCTTCTGTCATGGTGGTGAAAGTTTATATTTCAAAAATGGAGCGCTCATTCCCACCTGCTTCACAATTTTACCCAAATTTTTGTAGTTGCTTTTCGAACTCGTGAATCTTTTTGTTTAGCTCAGCAACAACTCTGGGAAATTGAGTTGATTTGTTTCAGAGTTACCTGCAGAATTAATTTTTCTTGAACATTCATTTCCCTTCAGAATCTTTCTTCTATGGTCACTGGTTACTTTTTGCACCCTTTCAATTCACTCGTTAGATTGTCAATCTGTTACATAGAATTCCTCTTTCCTGATTTTAAAGTCAGGATTTGCTCATCCACATTTATCATACCATCCCAGATGTTCAGACTGGACTGAATTTCAAGAATTTCATCAGTTTTGTTGTTAATTCTTCTTTTAAGCTGCTGTTCTTGTGTATCATGATGCGGAGATGCTGGCGTTGGACTGGGGTAAACACCGTAAGAAGTCTGACAACACCAGGTTTAAGTCCAACCGATTTATTTGAGAGTAAACGCGTAAGCTTTCGGGGTTTGCCTCTTCGTCAGGCGAATGGAGAGTTCTAGCCTCAGACGGAGCATATAACAGCACAGACAGTTTACAGATACAGGCAGATGTACTGTCTGGAGACAATACATATCTCTTTAACCTGGGCTTAATGCTCCTTCCACTCACATTGTTGGCTTCTGTAAGACTAGAATAGCAGGTTAGGTGTAAAGACTTGCATTCTAATCAGCAATCTGTGAGGGTGGAGCCTGAGTGTGGATGGGGACTGAGCAGGTCTTATGATGGGGAACTATGCAGGAGGAGCCAAGCAGGAGAGTTTGTACAGGTATGGAGAATGAAAGGGGGGTGTTCATGCAAGGGAGGAGCATGACGGGAGGGTTATGTCCAGGTTATGAAAGGGGAAATATTGGGAGATCCTAATGCCCTGATATCGGTGACCCATGTTGGGGAGTGTATGGGAAAACATATTACCAATGCGGCAGGTTGTGCTCCCAATGTCATGGGGGGAGGAAGGAGGTCTCCCAATGCACTGTGAGAGTGAGGAGCCCTTTCAAAATGGTGCCCAATTGTTTCGCAGCCGTGCTTACCCCTCTGTTTAGGCTCAATCCCTCCCACTCCTCTCCCTCTAGGATCAGCGCACAACTCATCACTCTCCAAAAAAATGACAAAGAACATAAAGAACAAAGAACAACACAGCACGGGAAACAGGCCCTTCGGCCCAACGAGCCCGCACCGCCATTTTAACATTGTGAGTTCCCTCTTCCACCCATGACCTTTGTCTACGCTTATGGCACTCCACATTGGAAACCAGATTGAGGCGAGACTAATTTAGGGACAATTTGTTACAGCAATCAGCCTAAGAGCACATCTTTGGGGTGTGGGAGGAAACTGGAGCACCCGGAGAAAACCCTCGCGAGCACGGGGAGAATGCGCAAACTCCCATGACTGCGAATGGGCTGATTACATTCTGGACTGCAGTGGACAGACCAGGCAGATTGTTCTGGCATTCTTGTTGTGTTCTTTTTATATTCCATTGGTAATGGAATCAGGAAGGTTAGGTTTAGAGTCTCCAGTCTGTTGAAATTATACTCTGCTGAGAATGCCAATAAGCAGCTGGATGAATTACCTAAGGAACAGTTAGCAGGACAGTGCCAAAGGGGACTCTGTTGAAATTATAGGCTCACATCGGCAGAGTACATTCAGACACGGAATTTCACACTGCTGCCCAACAATCTGTAACCTGGAGTTTACAAACTATTGATCAACAAGGCTTGGATCTGTTAGGAGTTCATTCAGAGCATAACCTGTTTGTCAGAGTACCTTGACCTTATGGCAAGACTTCACGGGTTAATGATCTATAACGGGCAGCTGCACAAAGTCCAGGACTGAAAAGCTCTGTCCGAAGAAGCTCCAAATAGCCACTAATTTGTGAATCAAACTTTCCTTGGGGTTAAGTTTATAAGAACGGAGAAAGACCGAAATGTGGCATAATCAACAGTCAGGAAGGTAAGTCACCTTTACCTTCATTAAGAACGGGAGCTGAAGGTGATAAACGATGGACAGAGTGTCAACCAAAAAAATAGAAAGTACTTTTCAGCAATATTTGGTAAGGGGGGGTGGAGGCTGTGTTGTACTTGTTTCATATTTTCAAACTAAACTGCTGACTCAAAGCGCCAGGGAGTTGGGTCCGATTCCTGGCTTGGGATACTGTCTCTGTGGAGTCTGTATTTTCTCTTATGTCTGCGTAGGTTTCCTCTGGGTGCTCCGGTTTCTTCCCTCAGTCCAAACAACGTGCTGGTTAGATGCATTGTCCGTGCTAAATTCTCCCTCAGAGTACCCTAACAGGCGCCGCAGTGTGGCGACTGATTTTCACAGAAACTTCATTGCAGAGTTAACATAAGCCTACTTGTGACACCAATAAATAAACTTAAAACTTTAAAACCTGCAGTTATTGTGCAAAGTAAACATTTATTCTGAGCACTGTCTACTAATTCTTCAGTTTCTCCACTGGGAGTTCAGTAAGAAATGATCTTTATGCTGTTTTCCAGACATTTTGACAAAGTGTTTTCAAGGATTTCTTCCATCAAGACTAGTATATTTTTTAAATCGCTGATTTGAATTGCTAGCTTAATAAAAGCTAGATACCCTGTCAAGATGCCAGAAAAAGCTTGGGCCTCATGTTTAACTTTTTGTTAAGTTTTAATTGCTATCAAACAACCTCACTGGTGCTGAAAATTTACCTTTTCAAATGTGGAGTCTCAATCCTTCAGATTTGAATTGTTGTTGGAGATGTGAAAATAATTAAAAATTAAAATAATTTCTAATAATGTTTCATTTCAACCTCTGTTAATTCCATCTTTCTTTCCCTCTCATTACTTCACTTTCTGTACATTACCTTACACAGAATTAAATATTCTAATGTACTTTTCAGGGCTGCCTTATTAGGTTCCAATTGGGTCAGAAATGGCAGCTGGGCAGGCGGGTGCATGAAATAGTCAGCATGTTGGTTTCATGGCACCATTCTGCCCTGAGTCCTGTTCTTGGAGATGGAATGGGGTCAGATGCTGGTGGAAAGGCTACTTGCCTGCAAGTGGTGGTAGCCAATTCAATTTGATCAACAACCTACCAAGGCCTATTGTCAGAGGCTGACTAGAATTTTCCAGTCAGCCTCCAGTTTCCCTGTGGTGTTGGGGAAGTGTGCAGTTGCCTGGAGGCCTTCTTCTAAAAGATGGGAGACTGGCACTAGAGACAGAATTCTGCTCTAGCTGCAGGCCACCCCATAGAGGAACTTCTCTCTCTTATATTTGGGGTCTAATTATAGACTATAAAAAGACCACGAGGTAAGTCGGTGTAATCATTTTAATCAGGCAATTGAGGTGGGCCTGTTAGAATATGAACTCCCTGACTATGGACCCATAAAAAGGTGTCCATAACACAAAAAGATGTCCCTGATTAAGGGCCAAATTGATGGGCCAATCAAGGAGCCTCTTGCTTTGTATTTAACCAGGCGTGTCAGTTCCTCTGGAACTCCTAGTATCGGCTGCTAACTGAAATCACTCTGTATGTTGTTGTCAGACTTGTGGATAAAGGGGTTTTGGTGAACAGATTTCTGTCTCTGAGGATTTATTACAGTTAGTATAATTTGAACATGGAATGATTTATTGAACATCTTAACAGCAGCAAGGTCAGTCCAAGACTGACTCCCCCCAAGCTCTACCCTGGGTGGAGCATCTAGCCTGAATCATCTGACCCACTCTCTTAAAGGGGAGTAACCCCGACTATAACATCCTCCAGAGGTAGAGATGCTCAAAATCATGAGGGGACTGGATAGAGTTGCTGGGGAGAAACTGTTCTTATTCGGATAAGGATCAAGAATGATAGAGCACAGAATTAAAATGATTTGCAAAAAAAGCAAATGAGAAAAATCCTTTTCCATAAAGCAAGTGGTTTGGGTCTGGAATGCACTGCCTGGAATTGTGGTGGGGGCAGGTTCAACTGAGACACTCAAGGGGGAGCATTAGATGATTATTTTGAATAGAAACAACATATAGGGGTGCAGGGAAATGGTAGGAAATGGCAGTAGGTCATGATGCTTGTTTGGAGAGATGGTACAGACATGATGGGCCAAATGACCTCCTTCTGTGCTGTAACAATTCTGTGACTCTGTGTGATTCTGCGATACAATGTTAGCGTAGGTGTGAAAGAGCTATTTTAATTTTATGTGTAATAAGTTTGGAGAGCATGCCTCTATCTTGGGGCTGCATCTTTTAGATGATCTGTACAGGGAGCCTGCTGGAGGGCCTCATATTGACCAATACAACAGAATGAATCTGCTGAGTTAGGTCCAGTTTCCTGGGCAACTATTGTCGGAGTGTCACCAGTGGAAATACAAACACAGCAGGCTGACTAATTCGAGTCCTTCGCCTTATAATGCAATGGGTTTTGCAGCTTCCCTCAAACTGTCTGGGTTTGGATTTGCTTATAAGATGCAAAATAGTTTGAAAGACTTGGTCAAGTAATTCCTGCCATGTCCAATGTTAAGAAACAGTATGTTATTCTTTCTTTTTATATAGTAGCGAGGGATATGAGTGTGCATTACAGTATTATCCTTAATAGCCAAGGCAGTCTTGACCGCAGCCTCAAGGCCTATTTCAGGCTTCATGGGTGGAGCTAACTTATTTTTGCAGCTGACCCTAGATTAGGTTACAACTTTTGACACACAGGCATTACTAAAGCAGTACTCAGGCACAGGAGTCGATCAGATGCTGTTAATCTTTACCCAAGGAAGGGCCAATATTTTGCTCACTATCTAGTTTTGGTTTCACAAGTGATTACTATTAGTCACGGAGATGCTTTCCTTATAACGGACATGAGGAAAGATTCAGTTGCTGATGGTCTTGTTCCAATACTTGAAAGGGAAGAAGGAAAAACACAAATAGTAACCCCTGAGGAAGAGGAGGAGGAGTCAGGTATGCGTGGGCCTACCAGGAAGATGACAAAGTGCAGACATTAAGATTAAGGACATTATTAAACTAGAAAGAGTGCAGAAAAAATTTATTAAGATGCTATCAGGACTTAATGTTTTGAGTTATAAGGGGAGGCTGGATAGACTGGGACTTCTTCCCTGGAGCGTAGGAGCTTAGGGATGATCTCACAGAGGTCTATAAAATAATGAGGGGCATACATCAGCTAGACAGTCAACATCTTTTCCCAAAGGTAGAGGAGTCTAAAATTAGAGGGCATAGGTTTAAGATGAGAGAGGAGAGATACAAAAGGTCCAGAGGGGCAATTTTTGCACACAAAGGATGGTAAGTGTCTGGAACAAGCTGCCAGAGATAGTAATAGAGGCAGATACAATCTTTTCTTTTAAAAAGCATTTCGACAGTTACATGGGTAAGAATAGTATCGAGGGATATGAACCAAATGTGGGCACGTGGGACAAGCTTAGTGGTAAAAAGGGGCTGGTATAGACAAGTTGGGCCGAAGGGCCTGTTTCCATGATGTAAACCTCTATGATGCTATGACACTAATAGAAACTTATTGGAATTAGGGAATGAAGAGAAGATTTAAATACTGTAATGCACACTGATTTAAAACACATTCCTTGTGTTGTGGGAGCTTCCATAAAGCAAAATTACATTTTATTTTATAGGAATAAACTGATATGTCAATAGTGAAGAGCAAGGTGAGAGGAAGATCATGTGGGGCATATGCTCTGGTGTAGACCTGTTAGATAAAATGATCTGTAATTTTTATGTACATTGGTTGCTCTTTGACCTTTTTTTAATTTGTTTTTTTTTCTCCAGCATGGAAGTATTAACTATCCCACAAGAACGCGGGAAGAGTTGGTACTTAGCTCTCATGGCACCCAATGTAAAGGGCCCACGGTATGCCTGGCTTGATCCATCCAGACTATATTGTAACCAACAGGTAGGCAGACTCAATGACATGCTGCATCAGGAGTAACATTACCCAGAAGTTAGAGGTGGTTTTAATTCTTGTAATGTTTTTCTGGTAACTATTTCTGCAGGGCAATAGGAACCAGCCAAAGTTTGCAATTTCGGATGGTTTTTCATTGCAGGGTGATGCCCAAAGGAAGTTTGAATTTCCCGGGAAATTGCCATGCAATCCTTACATGGGGATCTCTGGGTAAGGGGAGGGGGAGCCCCCGGTGTACCTTTGGGGTGCCCCCTCCCCGGTGCATCTTTGGGGTACCCCCTCCCTCAGTACAATGCCTTGGAGCTTGTAAGTGATGGGCCGGTAATTTTAAGAAAATTCATAGTCATTTGGACAAATGAGCAAATGAAGGTTAATTAAGGAAAGTGGGCATGGATTTGATGAGGACTAGTTGCGTTTAAGTAACTTGCTGGAAGTTTTGATGAAGTACTGGAGAAGGTTGATCAGGGTAATGCTATTGAGATGGTGTACATGGATATCCAGAAAGCATTTGATAAGATGATAAAAGGTATAGATAATGTAGAGATAGAAGGAATTCTTCCTCTTGTGGGGCATTCTAGGGCAAGAGGTTGTAATCTTAGGATAAGGTGTAGCAAATTTATAACAGAGTTGAGGAGAAACTACTTCTCCCAAAGGGTTGTGAATCTGTGGAATTTGCTACCCCAAAGTGTGGTGGACGCTGGGACAGTGAGTAAATTTAAGGAGTTGGACAGATTTTTAGTCGGTAATGAGTTGAAGGGTTATGGGGAGAAGGCAGGAAAATGGGAATGAGGGGCATATATGCCATGGTCAAATGGCGGAGTGGACCCAATGGGCCAAATGGCCTTATTCTGCTCCTATATCTTATGAACTTATGAACTATTTGATAAAATAATGCTCAACAGATCTGTGGAAAAAGTTCTATCTCATGAAATGTAAGGGGGACATGAGCAACATGGATACAAAATTGACTGAATGACAGGTAACAGAGTAATGGACTAGCCGAAATGTGTAGTGGACTTTCACTGGAGGAAAGGATGCCAGATGTTCCTTCCCAAAAAGAGCATTAGTGAACCAGATGTGTTTTTCTGACATTTGGCAATGGTCATCAGTAGATTCTTAATTCCAGATTTTTTTAACTGAATTCAAATTCCACCATCTGCCATGACAGCATTTGAACCTGGATCCCCAGGATATTAGTTGAGTTTCTGGATTAATAGTTTGGCGATAATAGCGAAAATAATGCCATTTTCCATGGGGTTTTTACACACCTTAAGATGGCTAAGTTAGAACTCTCTCATGCAAATTCCAGCCTTTGCTCTCAGTTAGATTTTCCTTTGAATTTAGTATGGAAAAAGCAACGGGATTTTGAGGAAAAACATTTTCATGCAGTGAGTGGTTAGGATCTGGAGTGCATTGCCTGAGGGTGAGGTGGAGGCAGTTCAGTTGAGTCACTCAAGAGGGAACTGAGTTGTTATTGGAAAAGGAAGAATGGGATAGGGTTAAGAGGAAAAGGTGGGCAAGTGCAAGTGGGTAAATTGGCACTACGGAATTCAGCAACTGCTGAAGGGCTGAGCAGAGTCATTGGACTAAATGTCCTATCACTGCTCTTATATTCCTACCTACAGCAAAACTACTTCAATGAAGAATATGAGAAATTAAATTGAAGTTCATAAAGTGTTTCACATAAAGATCAACTTTGATGTAACATTTGCCTTTGTGTCCACCACGATGGTTCAAATGTCATCTTTTATTTATTTTTAAGGCTTTTAAAGACTGCATTGAAGACTTGCTCCAGCCTTTCTTGAATGACACCATCGACATCGTGGCTGGGATTGATGCCATGGGCTTCATATTAGGTATATGCATAACATTGAGATTATAACAAATTAATGGTCTTACCTGGACTGGTTTAAAATTAAAACATCTCGATAATGTTAAACTCAGCATTGTCTCAGCATTAAGATGGGGTTGATACCAGGTCAGTTGTCATGTTAGTTAGTCACTCAGCTCACTAATACACATTTCAGTCACTTTGAAACAATGGAAACTCTTATGTATTATTGACTAAAATCTTAGATGTTCAACAAAGAATAACCGCACTGGGTTTTTGTTATTTGCTAACGAGTTTAAGGATAAACCTTGGTTGACCGCCTGACAGGCTGAACTCACAGTGTGATAGACATCCTTAGCAGCCAGCAACAAAATGCTTAGACTAACTCACTTAGAATAGCTCTATTAGATGGTAGACCATTTGCTGTGAGACACAGCAACGTGCACATCCTTACATTTGTTTCTTGGAGGAACATGTGAAAGCTGTATACTGTCCATTCATAGCAGCATTTATGGGGGCATTAAGGACCAAATACACAGATTGGCGTTAGAATCACATGAAGGCTGTTCAGAGTAGGGAAGGTTGCAGGATCCTTTTGCCAAAGGACATTAGACAATCAGATGCCTTTTTAGAGCAATCTGTTGGCTTTTATCCTTCATTTTGAAGGAAGCTGAAAGGATGACTCTGTTTCGCTCTCCAGCTGCTGAACATTTTCTGCTTTTAATTCAAAAATGGGTGGCACAGTGGCACATCTGCCTCACAGGGCCAGGGACCCGGGTTCGATTCCCAGCTTGGGTCACTGTCTGTGTAGAGTTTGCACATTCTGCCCGCATCTGTGTGGGTTTCCTCCCACAATCTTAAAGTCGTGCTGGTTAGATGCATTGACCCGAACAGGTGCCGGGGTGTGGCAACTAGTGGAATTTCACAGTAACTTCATTGCACTGTTAATGTAAGCCTTACTTGTGACTAATAAATAAACTTTACTTTACTTTAGCTTTCATGATCATTTGTTGTGGTGTTAGCCCATAAATTAGCAGACACTGAATTAAATTTCACAATGTACTATGATGGAATTTGAACCCTGAACGACTCTGGTATCACAGCTACGCAGCTCCCGTGAATCTGTGATGTATACTGGTTTATTAGTTTTTACTCAATAACGGTATTTTTAAAAATTGTATTCAGTCTTGGGATGTGGGCATCACTGGCTGGGCCAGCATTTATTGCCTATCCCAAATGGCCCATGAGAAAATGACAAATAACTGCCTTCTTGAACCACTGCTATACTTGTGGTGTAGGTATACCCACACTGCTGTTAAGGAGGGAGTTTCCGGATTTTGACCCAGCAACAATGAAGCAATAGTGATATATTTCCAAGTCGGGGTGGTGAGTGACAGAGAACTTCCAGGTGGTGGTGTTCCCATGTGCCTTCTGCCCTTGTCCTTCTAGGTGGTAGCTATTCTGCATTTGGAAGGTGCTGCCTAAGGAGCCTTAGTGAGTTCCTGCAGTGCATCTTATAGATGGTACGCACGGCTGCTAGTGCACCAGTGTTGGAGGGAGTGATTGTTTATGGATGGGGTGGCCAATGAAGCAAGCTGCTTTATCTTCCTTGGTTGGATGTATATAGTGGCCATTAATGTGGAAAATGTCCCAAGGTACTTCACAGGAGTGTTAATAGACATTGAGCCATTTAAGAAGATATTAAAATAGATGAGCTAAAGCTTAGTCAGAAATGTAGACATTAATGAGAATCTTAAAGGAAGAGAGAGAGATTAAGATGATTTTATGGTGGGAGCCTGTTTTAACGCAAAACCTTTGGTCAGACATACTTTGAGCCTGCCTTCTACATAGGAGTGTGCTGAACACCTTGGTTACATTGTTAGCTTTAGACCTCCATCCAGCAAGTCAATTATATCCATCACATTATCTAGTAATAAGACTCCTGCATCTACTATTGTGTTCAATCTATCAACTGCTGGTAGAAATTCGGAAGTAAGATGTGCCATTAAATCCCATTAGCAAAGCCCCTATTCGGCAATGTTACCATAACCTATTATGAGGTTAAATTAAATGCCTGGGCTTCTTATATAAAACATTTCTGAAAGGATATATTAAGTATTTGTTTGCATAAAGTTTGTCCTCATTCCTGCGGCTTAATCCTGATTTCTTTTTCCTTCTTTGAAAGAAGTTGGATTAAAGATTTGTACCACGCTGTTATAACAAGGTTGCTGCATTTGTTTGATGGAAACATATTAAAATTCTTGGAGGGTTTAGTCTTTTAGCACAAGCTTAGTTTTTCCAAAGTTTCTTTTTCCTTTAGATTGAACACATTATTACAAAATCAATTTAAATATGTCGGAGTCATGTTTCAATAATGTGCCAAGCATCATCTTCTGCCATTAGATATATGTGCGTTTTGTCTGTGATTGGCTATCCATTCATTCTAATGGTTCAGTCGTCATGGGCAATGTGTTTTGACATAGATTGGTGGCCAGTGAGCAGTGCACCACTATCACAGGCACATAGAATTTCCCCAAGAATCTCATCTATTCCTGCTTCCAATAAGTAATTCCACTTTCACCAGCAGAGGTGGCATGGCGGCACAATGGTTAGCACTGCTGCCTCGCAGTACCAGGGGCCTGGGTTCAATTCCAACCTCAGGTGACTGTCTGAGTAGAGGTTGCATGTTCTCCCCATGTCTGCATGGGTTTCCATTGGGTGCTGCACTTTCCTCCCAAGATCCAAAAATGTTCAGGTTAGGTGGATTGGCCATGCTAAACTGCCCCTTGGTGTCCCAAGATGTGTTGGTTAGGGGGATTTATGGGGTAAATACATGGGGTTATGGGGATAGGGTGCTATAGCTCGTATTCTAGATAGTTTCAGTCCCAGGTAAAATTAGAGTTTGTGTTCAGGTTGTTTCACAGTTCCATTAAATATCAAATTTATTTGCATTGCTGTTCTCCTCCAAATTCAAGTTAAGCCAGTTGGGTCTAGGAGAAGGAGGTTAACAGCAATCAGCCAGAAATGAGCAGTATGTTCTTTATTTTTGGCCTTTTGAGCTTTTAGGCTTCTTCAGAAACCCATATACATAATGTTTTTCTGCTATACAGAAGGATACAGTCATTGATACTGAAGGGTTGATTTTAACAAGACACTGCTCCAGATTGAAGCATTGATTGACAGGAGTATACATTCAGAATCAGTCCAATAGTTTTAAAGCCCCATCTTTCATCCATCCAGGGTGCGTGGGGTCCTTGATTATGCTGGCTGTTTTCCTAAGGCAGCCTTCATATGGAGAATATCCATATTGTAGGAATGTGCCTACCTGGGAGTCCATGCCTTCAACAGAGGAGGAGAATATTTGCGTTAATATTTTACCAAACACTCACGAGATCCAAATCTGCTATTTTGCAATTTTAGGAGCAGCTATAGCCCACCGTCTTGGGAAAGGGTTCTTGACGATCCGGAAAGAGGGTCACAGCTGTATAGAAACAAAGAGCAAACCCTACTCTGACTACACAGGTCGACAGAAAATTATGGAAATGCGCACTGATGTGGTTAAACCAGGTTGGTGTTTGATGATATATCATTTCATGTTTCACTCTTGGGATGTGACAAGATTGGTAAATATTGCAGATCTGCGGTTGCCGTGAACTAACTGGTTTGCTAGGCCATTTCACAGGACAGTTAAAAGTCAACCATGTTGATGCTGTAATATCCACATCAGGTCGGCTAATAAAACAAAGGAAACAGAGAAAAATACAGCACAGGAACAAGCCCTTAGGTCCACCAAGAATGTGCTGATACGTGAGTTCTATCCCTCTGTTCGTCTCCCATTCATGAATCTAATAACTAGTGCCGGATTTAGACTTGGTGAGGTCCTAAGCTATATAAAGCTTGGAGGCCCCTGGTTAAAAAGTTACACCGAAAGGTCTCACAAAGGTGCATACCAAAACTGGACCTTGGGTCGCCACAAAAAAATTGAAAACATAGTTATGGCTTTTAATTATTTAATAGCAAGGTATTTAAAGTGAAAAATACAAATTATTTTCAGTTGAATGCATTTACTGATTACATATTTATCATTTGGCTGGCTTGATCTCTCTCATAGATTATAATATAGTATATCCTGGAAACAATACTTAAATGTAATTTTAAAAATAATTTTAAGATACATTAATATATATACAAAATGCTGACAGAATAAGTAATCAGGATCACTTTTATTAATATAAGTAATAATGAAATCATTTGCAAAATCAGAAAATTGATATCAGATGCAACTTAAAACATTTTCTTTCTTGATTTCTCAAAAGCAAAATCATGAATTATGTCCTCAAATGATATGCTACGCAGTTTATCGCTTTCTATGCACATGATGCTAAGTACAGGCAGTTTGTCTTGAGACATGGTTGCTCTCAATTCATTTTTGATTCTCTTCAGCTGCGAAAATTACCTTTCTCCTGAACAATTTGTTACCATCAGACATAAGAGTAGTTGTAATATTGCTTCCACATTAGGGAAAACTAAATGAATCTTTTCTTGGAAGATGATTTGATACAGATCTTTGTGGCAAATTTGTTCTTTTCCTGGATAATTCTGTTTGACATCTTGAAGGGAACTGCTTGATAGAGCAGACGCAGCACGGTTTCGTTAAGGGGAAGTCGTGTCTGACAAATTTACTGGAGTTCTATGAGGATGTGTCTAGGGCGGTGGATAGAGGAGAGCCGGTGGATGTGGTCTTTCTTGATTTTCAGAAGGCGTTTGACAAAGTGCCTCACAAGAGGTTATTGCAGAAGGTCGAGGGACATGGAGTTGGGGGTAGGGTGTTAGCGTGGATAGAGGATTGGTTGTCAAATAGGAGGCAGAGAGTGGGGGTCAGTGGGTGCTATTCGGATTGGCAGTTGGTGACTAGTGGAGTGCCTCAGGGGTCGGTGCTGGGGCCTCAGCTATTTACCATTTATATAGATGATCTGGAGGAGGGAACTGAGTGTATGGTGTCAAAATTTGCTGATGACACCAAGATTGGTGGAAAGGCAAATTGTGCGGAGGGTGTGGAGAGTCTGCAGAAGGATCTAGATAGGCTGGGCGAATGGGCCAGGAACTGGCAAATGGAATTTAATGTTGGCAAGTGTGAGGTGGTCCACTTTGGTAGGAATAATGGTAGGAAGGATTATTACTTATGTGGAGAAAAACTGCAGCAGGCGACGGTGCAGAGGGACCTCGGGGTCCTTGTGCATGAGTCGCAAAAACCCAGCTTGCAGGTGCAGCAGGTGGTCAGGAAGACGAATGGGATGCTGGCCTTCATAGCGAGGGGGATTGAATATAAAAGTAGGGAGGTCTTGCTGCGGCTGTATAGGGCATTGGTGAGGCCGCAGCTGGAGTACTGTGTGCAGTTTTGGGCGCTGTACTTACGCAAGGATATTTTGGCCTTGGAGGGAGTGCAGAGGAGGTTTACTAGGCTGATGCCGGAGTTGAGGGGGTTGAGCTATGAGGAGAGGCTGAATAAACTAGGCTTGTACTCGTTAGAGTTTAGAAGAATGAGGGGAGATCTCACTGAGACATATAAGATGATGAATGGGATGGATAGGATAGAGGTGGAGAGACTCTTCCCGCTCAGAAAGGACAGTAGGACTAGGGGGCACAGCCTCAAGATAAAGGGGGGACGGTTTAGAACGGAGTTGAGGAGGAACTTCTTCACTCAAAGGGTGGTGAATCTCTGGAATTCTCTGCCCGTTGAAGTGGTGGAGGCTACCTCGCTAAATGTTTTTAAGACGCGGGTTGATGGGTTTTTGATAAGAGAGGGGATTAAGGGTTATGGGGAGAGGGCGGGAATGTGGAGCTGAGCCACAACAGATCAGCCATGATCTTATTGAATGGCGGGGCAGGCTCGAGGGGCCAGATGGCCTACTCCTGCTCCTATTTCTTATGTTCTTATGTTCTTATGACATAAGCATGGAAGTGTTTCAGTTCCCCTGTAGTTTTCCTTAGCTGAGATTCCAGACTCTGTTGTCTCAGTAGCAAAGGTACTAGGCTGTGATTGTTTTGGACTTTGCTGATCACCTTGGGTTTGTGGATCCTTATCTGTTTCTGGGGTAAAGTAACTGTCAACCTTTGGTAATTTTTTGAGTTGCTCTTTGCACTGGTGCTTTCTTTTTCTTTTCTGGTGTCCTGTCCTAAATGTTCTCTTCATTGTCAACCTTGTGAAATCTTGTGAGACTCCTGCAGATTATGAGGCCCTAAGCTGTAGCTTGTTTAACTTATGCCTAAATCCGGCGCTGCTAATAACATTGGATATTCTTCTCTAAAGGACATTAACAAGCCCCAACTGCTAGTTTTTAATGAAAATTTGATAACTTCGTCAACTCATTTATTTTTTTCTCCAGAGTTTCCAACTCAATTCAAAGTCTCAAATTGCCATCATGGGCTTTGAGCTAACTTTTCCCGGGTTACTGGCCAGACCAGGTCTACTGGTCCAGTGATTAACCATCACAGTACTGTACCCACTACTCACAAGGTCATAATAGAATCAGGGCACAATTTCAACATAGGAAACGAGTAATGTAATTTAAACTTCACAGTTATATCCTGAACTAATTGCAGCCAGGCAAAAGTGATTTTGTACAGTTCAAGTGTATGTTTTTCAGCAAAGAAGAAGGTAAGCTAAATGATTTCAAATGACTGAAGATTAAATATCACCAAGTTGTTAACTCCAAATTGACATTTATTCATTCATGGTACTGTACCGTACCAATTACGTACCACTGTGCTACCGTGGGTGGCATAGTAGCACAATGGTTAGCACTGCTGCTTCACAGCTCTAGAGACCTGGGTTCGATTCCTGGCTCGGGTCACTGTCTGTGTGGAGTTTGCACATTCCCTTCGTGTCTGCGTGGGTTTCCTCTGGGTGCTCCGGTTTCCTCCCACAGTCCAAAGATGTACAGGTTAGGTTGATTGGCTGTGCTAAAATTGCCCCTTAATGTCCTGGGATGTGTAGGTTAGAGGGATTAGTGGGTAAAATATGTAGAGACATGGGGGTAGGGCCTGGGTGGGATTGTGGTCGGTGCAGACTCGATGGGCTGAAGAGCCTCTTTCTGCACTGTAGGGTTCTATGATTCTATGATTCACAGCTTTAGCCAATAACAAACCTTATTTGTGACTGTTTAAAAACTCTCAAATACGAATTAAAAATTAGCCTCGGGACATCGGACTTGTATATGAAACTGAAACCCTTAAAAATGATTGTCTCAAAAATAAAATGGCCAACAGGGCATCCAGGAGTTGTAGAGAGTGCACAGGTGTCAAGTGTAAAGGGAATGAGTTTGTCCATCAATAAAGATTACAGAAGATCAAACTCCATGGTCTAGAAAGAGATGAAGTAAATGAGCAAAACTCTTCAACAGCATATTGGGAAGAATTTACATCAATACAGCGATGTAAAACAAAAATGAATTACTTTCAAAGCATGGCCATTGCTCTTGTGTGAGCAGAAAAAGCAGCCCATTATACAGGGCAAGATCCCACAAATAGAAAATGAAGCAAATGATTGCGTGAGTGAAATATTGACAATGTTGGAATTCTGAAACAAAAAACGGAAAATGCCGTTTATTATAAAGTTTATTTATTAGTGTCACAAGTCGGCTTACATTAACACCACAATGAAGTTACTGTGAAAACGCCCTAGTTGCCACACTGTGGCAGCTGTTCGGATATACTGAGGGAGAATTTAACATGGCCAATGCACCTTTCCATGTCTTTTGGACTGTGGAAAGAAACTGGAGCACCCGGAAAAAGCTCACACAGTCACAGGGAGAACATGTACACCCTGCAAAGACAGTGATCCAAGCCAATTGAACCTGGATCCCTGGCACTGTGAGGCAGCAGTACTAGCCATTGTGCCACAGTGCCACCCTGGAAACACTGGTCAGGCAGGCAGCATCTATGGAAGTAACAGACAAGTCGCTGTTTCAGATATGAATCGCTTGTCAAAATTAACTTGAGCAAAATGAGAACTTGCAAGGGTTATGTGATTTTCTTTCTGGCTGGAACTGATTGATATTAAGTGTTGGACACTTACTTTTCTTCTTCAAATAGAATCACCTTTTGGCTAAGATCAAGCATCAGTTCAAGCCCAAAATGGGGTGCGATGTCTTATCTTGTCAGCTTGGATCTTATTTGTCTCTCCTGTGGGGACGATGAAATGGATTCAGTTGGATTTTGAATTTGGTTTTGGGAGCAAGCAAGGAATGGATTTGGGTTTTCCAGGTCCATTCTGAACATTGCCTTTGTAACGTTAAGGACGGAATTTAAAAAATTTAAAAAGCACCATGGACATTTGAATTGACATTGCTGTTGCTGCCACAAATAGCATTTTAGCCAGGAGTTGATATGAAAGCGAAATTATTATTCAGGGGGAACCAATGTCTCTTAAAAAGAATGGTCTATCCTTATAATTGTCCACTTATGTGATAATATTGATTTATAAATAACCTACTGCATATTCATATCTCTCATGCTGAATAAGAATAAAATTTACCAACCTTGACATACTTGTTGTGCGCTGGGTGCCTCTGCAATTCTCTACTCTTTTGTCCTTTTCTGTTTGTTTCATTGATGGCAGTGTTACAGATAGGCTCAAGAGAGAATTGAAACCTTTGCTCCCATTCGCTTACTCTGCGTAATCAGTGTGTTTTTTAAAATAGATATGTGTGTTTCGCAGCCCCTGGAGTATGTGCAGCCAACTTAAATAACAGCAGCAAGCTTTCTTGGGGTTAAATAAAGAGGATTATTTATTTGTCCATTCACCCTGAAGGTCCAAATACTACATCACTCATGCACAACACGCAAACACACACACTAGAAAGATACAGTTCAAGAAAGCACTTTTATAAAATGTAAACAAAAGAATGGTTTGGCTTACTGGAGGAAAATAAGTCATTGTAAACCTGTTAAAGTTTTCACTCCGAAAGGAGAAGCTGAGAGGAGTTAATAGCTGGAGTCAATTATCAGGATTATTGCTGGATTCCCTCAGCAGGTCATGAAATTAGTCACTTGTGATTTTTTTGTTGCCAAGTGATCAAATTTCTTTACAAGTGAATAGGAATCAAGCTGGGAAAGTTTTAAAATGCGACAGTCTCTGGGTTTAAAAAGGCTGAGGTGTTGCTGCCTCTTTCTGCAGCTGGCACTCTACAGTGGCTGTTCTTTGCAGACTGACTAGTTTTCCCCTGGTTTTTGGGGATAGAACTCACTTTCTGAAGATAGTTTCACACACTTTATCAGTTGCTGCTGTTCACACAGAGCAGTTTGGAAATGCAAATGCCATTGCTACATAAAGGGAGATCAGTGGCACAATGGCTAGCACTGCTGCCTCACAGCACCAGGGATGTGGGTTTGATTCCTGACTTGGGTCACTGTCTGTGTGGAGTTTGCACATTCTCCCTGTATCTGCGTGGGTTTTCTCCAGGTGCTCCGGTTTACTCCCACAATCTGAAAGAAGTGCTGGTTAGGTGCATTGGCCATGCTAAATGCTCCCTCACTGTAAGCAAACAGGTGCCGGAGTATGGCGACTGAGGGATTTTCACAGTAACTTCATTGCAATGTTAATGTAAGCCTGTGACTAATAAGTGAATAAATAATGATAGTCATTCACACCTACTTATGGACAACTGGTCTCTGAGTTCTCTTTTGTTAAATTTCAAACCTGGAGATATGAAATCTGGAAGTCTATTGACTTGGAGTTTTGGATAAACCACAAATAATAGCAGTCCAAAGATGAATTTCTCCTGGGAATGTCCATTTAAGGGAAAGGCTCTCACCTAAGTTTATTCAATTAGGAACTTTCCGGAGACTTGATATACGTTTAAGTAAATGCAGAAATTTTAAAAGTTCATTGCCCACCGGCAGCCATCATAGTGACCTGCTGATGTCAATTTTTAAAAGTAAACCAATTCTACAAAATTATAAAAATGAAGGCAGCCCACATTTAAAGTTATGAACAGGACATGTAGAATGAAGTGATTGCTCAGTTTGCAAGTCACTGGCACCAGTTGGGAAACCATGGGGAAGCACCAAACAAAGAATATATAATATCATGGAATCTATACAGTACAGAGGATGCCATTCAGCCCATCGAGTCAGTACCAACCACAATCCCACCCAGGCCCTATTCCTATAACCTCTCATATTTACTCTGCTAATCCCCCTCACACTAGAGTCAATTTAGCATGGCCAATCAACCTAACCCACACATCTTTGGACTGTGGGAGGAAACTGGAGCACCCGGCAGAAACGCACAGAGACACAGAGAGAAAGTGCAAGCTCCAAAGCCACGGTGCTGCCCATAGTGAGTTGTAGTCACTCACAAGGGAGATGGAAAATGGAAGGAAATTCCACTCTGGGCTACTTTGGATAACTCTTAGCAGCTAACTGCACAGCATTTTTTTGCAGGATGCCTTCTACTCTCAGTAAAGGGTGTTGAGTGCTGGTGGAGCAGGGCAAAAATATATACCCTATCAAAAACCTTCAAAACTTGTGTGCTTTCAGGTTTACGAATCCTGTTGGTAGACCAGTGGATTGAGACTGGAGGCACGATGGAGGCTGCAATTGCACTCATTGAAGAACAGGGTGGAACTATAGCAGGTAGGGAGAGAAAATAATGCCAATTGATCACAGCCAGTAATAAAGCACCCCTGGTATATCTTTTAACTTGTGCCAGCATTATTCTGCTGTTGTAATCGAACAACACCACCATCAAAAATGTAAGGGAGGGCATTTTGCTTCAACCTTGTTGAAAAAGGATGTTAAAAATATGAATTGAATATTCCTACCCTGAATGCAAGAAGATGTCCAATTGTGTTCTAATATTGCTGAGCAGACATTGTGATTCTTCCGGAGTCTCCAACTATATTCCGTCGAAGACCATAACCAGTCCACATTATTTTCGATTTGTTTATGTTGCAATCATAAACTTCAGTTTAAGATCCATTTCAGTAGCACTTTTTTTGCAAGTAAGCATTGATTTTGTACATTATTATGTTTTGGAGTGTGCTATATCACGTAACTCATTTGTCAACATGAATAAACGAGGCACTTTACCCATGCAATTGCAGATTTCAATATCTTCTGGAAACATTGATGGGAATATGAATATGAACAAAAAAAATCCAAATGTATGGAACTATTAAAACACATGAATTTGGCAAACTGGATATCAAAATTCTTGAAGAATATCAAAAGCTATTTTGTAGATCCTCATATTCTTCGTTTATCTTAGCATTTAGCAATCATGTAGTGACAAAACGTAGGAATAAGAAAAAGCAAATGAAACAGCAGGAGGGAGAATAAAGAGAACTAAGAAAGTGGACTTAATATGAAGTCTTAACTTCTGAAGACATCATTGAGAAATCTGCAAACTTAAGAATAGTACTCCCGCTGTCTTCATTAAATCCTTGCACTGGAGCGCAATAGCCCTGACACGGATCCTCACAGGACCTCACCAGTAACTGGACCCCAGGCAGATTAACTAGTGAACATTCTTCTTGCAGGGAAAGTTAGTACATAGGGTCTCTCTGGGGTTGATAAAAGCAAAATACTGCGAATGCTGGAATTTGAAACAAAAACAGAAAATGCTGGAAAATCTCAGCAGGTCTGACAGCATCTGTGGAGAGAAAATAGAGCCAATGTTTCAAGTCTGGATGAGGAAGTCTCGTAGAGAGAATTGTTGTAGATCTCAGAAACTCAGCTCCCCACCCCCCTCCGATGATCCTGGAGAGCAGATTTCAGCTTTGACAAAGGGTCATCTAGCCTCAAAATGCTGGCTCTATTTTCTCTCCACAGATGCTGTCAGACCCGCTGAGATTTTCCAGCATTTTCTGTTTCTCTTTGGGGTTGAGTTGGTTCCAAGGTTATATACCTGATAGTGGAATTAGAATAACCAGCTACACCAGACTCTGTCTGTGCCGTGAGTCTGTCACCCTTACAGTACACAAGAACATTGTTCTCCGTCTAAGCTCAGTAGCAGCAGTGCGTACTATCTACAAGATGCACTGCAGCAATTCACAAAAGATCTTTAGACAGCACCTTCCAAACCCATGACCACTTCCATCTAGAAGGACAAGGGCAGCAGATAAAGGGGAACACGACCACCTGCAAGCTCCCACCCAAGTCACTCACCATCCTGACTTGGAAATACATTGCTGTTCCTTCTCAGTTATTGGGTCAAAATTCTGGAATTCCCTCCCTAATGACATTGCGAGTCAACTCACAGAACATTGTCTGCAGTGATTCAAGAAGGCAGCTCACCACCGCCTTCTGAAGGGCAACTAGATATGGGCAATAAATGCTGGCCAGCCAATGATGCCCATGATCCATGAACAAATAAAAAAAATGATGACCTGGCAAGCTGAGCTCGTCAATATTATCTGGCGGCATAGAACTATCACAGGGAACTGGATTCATTATAGATAAAGGCAAAATACTACAGATGCTGGAATCTGTGACAAAAACAGAAAATGTTGGAAAATACCAGCAGGTCTGACAGCATCTGTTTCATATTTAAACTTTATTTATTAGTATCACACATAGGCCTAACATTAACACTGCAATGGAGTTACTGTGAAATTCCCCTAGTCACCACATTCTGGCACCTGTTTGGGTGCACTGTGGGAGAATTTACCAAGGCCAATGCACCAAACCAGCACGTCTTTCGGACTGTGGGAGGACATGGGGAGAATGTGCAGACCCTACACAGACGGTGACCCAAGTTGGGAATCAAACCCAAGTCCCTGGTGCTGTAAGGCAGTTATGCTAACCACTGGGCCACCTACCACTTTCTGTGGAGAGAGAACAGAGGGAAGGGTCATCCAGACTTGAAACATTGGCTCTATTCTCTCTTCACAGATGCTGTCAGACCTGTCAAGATTTTCCAGCATTTTCCGTTTTTGTTTGGGATTCATTATATTCAGTTTCAAAAAAACCCAGGAAGCTAAATGAATGGAAAGTCCTGTCTGAACAAACAGCAGGAAGCATAGCGGTGTTCCGTATGGTGAGAATAAATGGCTGTGGCTGAGGAGGGGAAGGCAGAACTGCAAACTCTGTTTGGGAAGTGTAGATGAGCCATGTTGTGTCTCTTCTCTATGTAACTCTTGTAACGTTCTTTGTTTCCTCTACAGGTATCGCTGCAATCTGTATTGAGGAAACTGAAGGAGGAAAGCGAATTAAAGCAAAATACAAATGTTCAAATTGTGTCCCCAGTCACCTGCAGCCTCAATTTAACAATAAATACCTGGAGACCTTTAAAGCCTTTGAGAGAAAAAATCCAGTTGTGCAAAATAAATCTGAGTGAAGCATCACTTGGCTCCTAAAGTCTCTTATTTATTTATGTGCTTACAACAGATGTAATATTTCAAAGTGCAAGTTCTTAAGGAGAGGCAGGAGTCAATGTCTAACTCCAATACCTCAGACATACAAAATGTATTCCTCTCTCCTCCCAAGTGTTTCACTTACTTACACCAATCCTTCATTGAAAGGGCAGAGATTCAACTTCCCCAAAGGCATTTGACTCTATTGCTCTTGTGGTGGCATCAATAGACACCACAGGAGCAAGGGGTGACTACCTCTGGAAAGCACAGAAGGACTGAAGTCCAAACCCTACCTCAGGCTTCTGCACATTTCCGTGTCAGTGGATAGCTTAAGGGGTGCTGCATTGTTGAAAGTGCCATCTTTCTTATGAATTGTTAAACGATGCTTGCTCAGGTAAAAGATCCCTTCAAAGAATAGTCACTTCTCCCACTCCCCTGACAACCATTTCTCCTTCAACCAAAATACCAGAATCAGATTATCTGATCACTTTCATGTTGATAGGACTTTGATGCTCACAAATGATGAATGTGTAGATGCGCTGGGTCAATACACATGGAATCATATTCCAACGTTAAATGTTGTCTTCACTTTCATTTGTTTTAAAAAGATGAGCCTATAAATAAGAGCTTCACCTCTTCAAATATTTACAGGTGTGGAAGGCCATTTCCAGGTCCTGATCTCATACAGGTCAGGGGCATGCCAACAAGGGGTAGTCGGGGGTGGCCAACTAAGAAGCTACCTCCATGTTTGCCACCCAAATAAGGCTCCTGCGGCAGAGACTTAGGACAATGTGGCCCATTCCAAGGGACGCTGGCAGTCTCAGTTGTGTGACCAGGACTGCTGTGGGCTAAATTTATGAATGCGAGCGTAACTGCATCTGGCTATTGGTGGCATTCCTCTCCATGATTTCATCACTTAATGTTAAGGCTGCGGTATTGGCTGACCACACTCTTGCCTCCTCTTCCTCCCCCTCCGCAAGTAAAGGATGATCTGGCCCCCCCCCTCTCTCCTCCCCCCTCCACTGATCTGAGTCAGGGAGCCATTGGAAGCTGTGAACTTGCTCTTCAGCAGCTGGAGTGCCCGATTCAGACGTTTATTCAGCAGGTTCATTTTGGTGCGATTCCGGATTGGCGAACGCAGTGGCAAAGGTGGGTCTCTGGATTACTAGCCCAGGGATGATATCACTATGCCACTGCCATCCTCTAGGTTAATAAAGTTTGCCTGTGAACCTATGGGGTCAGCTCCAAGAATGGAAGGCAGCGATTCCAATCATAACTCATAACATCCATGGAAAAGTTAATCTCTAATGTTGTTGAACCATGATGCTTGCATCTGTGAAAGGACTGTGGATGACAGAACTGTGCTTTATGGTATTCCCGTAACTAAAACCACCTTGAACTCAGTGTCACAGTTCGGTGACAGTGGTTAGCACTATTGCCTCACAGTGGTTAGCATTGCTGCTTCACAGTGCCAGGGACCCGGGTTCAATTTCCAGCTTGGGTTACTATCTGTGTGGAGTCTGCACATTCTCTCTGTGTTTGCATGGGTTTCCTCCGGGTGCTTCCCACAGTCGGAAAGACGTATTGTTTAGGTGCATTGGCCATGCTAAATTCTCCCTCAGTGCACCTGAACAGTCACCGGAGTGTGGTGACGAGGGGATTTTCACAGTAATCTCATTGCAGTGTTAATGTAAGCATACTTGTGGCACTAATAAATAAACTATTTGAGAGCTCAAAGCTATGGAGCCATTTCTAAATGTTTTCTCCTTCCCTCTGTTCATTTTCTGGTCTCACTTTGATGCTACAAGTTTATTTTAAATGAAGCTACATGAGATTCCACACTGCTCCTTGTGATTATACCTGGATTGAAATCTCAGCTCTTTCTGCTCTTTGCTGGATAATGCTTAGCATATAATGATTGGAATTGGACCCCATGTACTTTCCCACTTTATTCCATCTGTCTCTAAGCCTGTAAAAATTCCCACTCTGTATAGACTTCAGGCTACAAGGTAGTTTCGCTCTAGAATAGATAACTTTTCCAATTTTTATTGCAGAAACATGTATAATTCTACTGTAAAGTGAAAAATAAAATGAACACAAAGCTGTGGCTTATAAAAACATTCTGATCACCACAATGAATACAGACACAGGAAAAGATTTGTCAACCATGATAACAAAAAGATGGAGCAAGCAATTCTGTTTGCATTTGATACTGTACAAGATTGTCATTAAAACTAACCATTCACTCTATCTGAATTTTGACCAAATATATTTTGGTTTTCAATTGGGTGGATTGAATTCCCAAATGCTTATTCCCCTCACAACAACAAACAAATCTAAATCACATCCCTGGATCTTAGTGACAAATACAATATATTCGTATGAAATCTCATTGCCCTCAATTCATTCTGAATTAATTTGTTACAGATTTTGCATAGCACGATTTCAACTTCTGTCAATTGCACTTTTAAAACCTTAGAATCATTGAATCCCAACATTGCAGAAGGAGGTCATTCAGCCCATCGAGTCTGCACCGACAACAATCCCAGCCAGGCCCCATCCCCATAACACCACACATTTACCTTGCTGGTCCACTAAGGGGCATGCTAACATGGCCAATCCACCACATCTGCACATCTTTGGTTGTGTGGGAAGAAACTGGAGCACCTGGAGGCAACCCACGCAGACACGGAGAATGTGCAAACTCCACACAGACAGTGAATCGAGTTGGGAACAAGCACTGTGAGGCAGCAGTGCTGCCAAACCAGTTGACTTAATTATCAATAAGCTCTCCATACTGCTGCATTCACTATTCCTGCGCATTAATCTTCCTAAATGGGCAGAAAATTGACAATTGCCCAGTACTAGATTTAAATGGTCAAATCGGACAATTGGTTTGTCTAAATGTTTGACCCCCTAAAACATTTTGTAAACAGGAGAAAGAACTTGAGCCACAACGATACTCATTATTACAAAGAAATGCTGCTCAGGTCATTTTGATGAAGTGATAGCTAAACTTGCCAGGAGTGGAGTTAGGAGTCGCTGCCCAATATGCAGTCCATCTATTCACCTTTCTCATGGAAGTCTGATGAAGAGTTAAATCTGGTGATGTCTATAAGATCGGATTGGGAAAGCTCTGTTCTGAACCCGACCAAAGTTAAAATCCGCCCCCGTGTAATTTTATGTGGACAAAGACTTAATACAGTTTGCATATATGAACAGAAATTAATAAAGTTGAAACTAATTATATGCTGCAACAAGCAAGTGTGTACACACAGGGAGGGGCTAACTGGGATTTAATACAGGTAATAAGGGAAGGCAAATGAAATGCTGGCCTTTATTTTGAAGGAAATGGAGTATAAAAATTGGGGAACTCTTGCTAAATCTATACAAGGCATGAGTTAGACCATACCCGGAAGTTTGTGAACAGTTTTGATCCCCTTATCTAAGAAATGATATATTAACAGTGAAGGCAGTCCAGAGGAGGTTCACCAGGTTCATCCCAGGATTGAAGGGATTATTTAGGAGGAGAGGTTAAGTAGGTTGGGCCTGCACTCACTGGAGTTTGGAAGAATGAGAAGCGACCATATTAAGACAATGAAAAGGATTCAGTTCCAAGAGAGGATGGTGTGTGACTGGGAGGGGCACCCAGAGGTGATGGTGTTCCTATGCCCCTGCTGCAAATGCCCTTCTAGTTGGCTTAGGTTGTGGATTTGGAAATGGTTGTCAAAAGGAGCCTTGGGGACTGGCTGCTCTGCATATTGCAGATGGTATACCCTGCTGCCACTGTGCGCCAACAGTGGAGGGTATTTGAGGTGGCAGTTGCAATCAGGCTGCTTTGTCTTGGATAGCATCAAGCTTCTGGAGTTATAAAGTACTAAATTTAATTAGGCCACATATAGAGTATTGTATACTGCATTACAAGAAAGGTGTGACGATTGAACTGAAGTGCTCAGAGGAGATTCATAAGATATTACCAGGAATGCAGAATCTTACCTCTAAGGAAAATTGGATAGCCTATGTTATCTCCTAGGGAACAGAGGAAGCTGTGAGGAGACTTAATTGAGATGTACAAAATTAAGAGGGACCTAGCTAGAGTACATGGAAAAGACCCATTTCCCTTAGCCGAGAAACATGGGCAGCGATATAAAGAGATGGCAGAAGGGTTAGAGTGGAGTCGAGGAGGAATGTTTATACCCAAGGGATCTTGGGGGTCCACAATTCCCTGCCTGAAATGGGTGGTAGAGTAGAAGTCTTCATCGCATTTAAAAATAGTTTAACATACACTTGAAGTGCTGTGATCTGGATAGCAGCATTAGATTGAAAAGCTCCTTTTACAGCTGACCCAGGAATAATGGCATCATTCTATAAAAGCAAAACACTGCAAATGCTGAAAACCTGAAATGAAAAGAGAGTGTTAGAAAAACAACAGAATGAAACCAAAATAAAACAGTGCGAGAGAAATACTCAGCAAGTCTGGCAGCAGCTGTGGAGAGACAGGATTAACCTTAATTCGAGCCTAATAAGATGTGCCTTTGAGTTCTGAAGAAGTCATATTAGACACCAAACATTGACTCTGTTTCTCTCCACAGATGCTACCAAGACCTGCTGAGTATTTCTCTCACACTGTTTTATTTTGGTTTCATTCTGTGCAGTTAAAGTTCTTAATATCTGAAATCTGATAGGCAGAATTTTGTGAGGTAGGGTATTAAAATTAAGGAGCCCAGGTGAGTGGATAAAGATCAGCCAATGATCTATGTGAATGGTTTACAGGCTTGAGGGGCTCAATGGCCTATCCGTGTCCCTAAGCCTATGGTGTCAATTTTACTGGTACGACAAGCAGGTACACCTGTCCGGGTGATGGACGGACACAGTAACACATCTAGTGAAATGCATTGGTATGTGTTTCAGTACGACCACAATTTGATGGGACAAGTCAGTCTCTGGATGCAGCAGCTGGTACAAGCTAACTTCACAGCAGAGCATGAAAAAAGCAGCAAGGACACTTCCAGCTGATGCCTGGCATCATTTTCCTTGGGATGAAACAGTTTTATATAAAGGCTGCTGCCTGCCCTCCTCTGATCTTAAGATCGAGGAGCGACTACACACATGGGGCAGGGTTTTACGGCCTTGCTCATCCCAAAACTGTACAATCCCACCCGAGGTCAACAGTCCTTTCCATGGTCTGCCCCTTGCCCGCTCCGATTCCCGTGGCAGGCAGGATGATACAATTCCGGCCATGGTCTTAAGATTTGTTCCTTCAAGCCCGCTCTCAAATGGTTATGCTCCACCGCCTCCCCACCTCCTCAATCTCAGCCCTCCTGACCCCCACCCACCCCCCACTAGAATCCCTGCAGTGCAGGAGGCCATTCAGCCCATTGAACCTATACCGACAACAATCTAGCCCAGGCCTTATCCTCATAATCTCACGTATTTACCCAACTAATCTCCCTGGGGCAATTTAGCACGGCTAATCAACCTAATGCGCACATCTTTGGACTATGGGAGGAAACTGGAGCACCACGGAGAACACGGGGAGAATGTGCAAGCTCCACACAGTCACCCGAGGCTGGAATTGAACCCAGGTCCCTGGCACTGTGAGGTTGCAGTGCTAACCACTGTGTCACCATGCCTCCCCAGGGAACAAGGAAATAAGATGGAAGGCTCAGAAATGCCCATTGCCCACTGCACTACAGTCTCTCTCTTTTCCATTGGGGTGAGTCCCCGAAATCCTGCAGCAATGTCAAGAGGCAGAGACCCATGACGTTGGATCTGTAACCATCTCATCTGTGCTTAGCACCCAGGGAAAAGTATCCACTGGCCGACTGAACAGGAAAATGTACTCCCTGTCTGCTGCAGGAGATACTGGCAAACAGCAGAGTAGCTACATGGTTTTGTATTTTAAAACTGGGACTTAATTTAGAAGCCAGGCATCGCAAGAGGCTATCGCATACGCACAGGAAAGTGGAAGGAAATACCTTGCAATTTTGTTCTGATCATCAGGCAGCTAAATCATCTGAAAATGATTCACAACTAATTAGATTTTAGGTTTGATTTGTAATGCTGGCAGGATTAAAAACATGCAAGTGACATCCCAAAACATGAACAGTGAGCTTCTCCTCGATACATTAATGCTAAAACTCTGCAGTTCCTCACATTAGCACTGAACTATACACAAGCATCACAAAAACTTTGGTTCAGTCACAGGATTGGGAATATCGTTGATTTGTGACGCTATTTGCAACCATGTCAAGTCTTAAGTGTGAAAAATTGGCCATATTTTCACTTGGATTATCCAGACAAATACAAGGAAAAACAAGTGGGGAATAACACACAAGGAAACCCATCCAATTTGACCTCCATTATAGCAAATGGGCATTAAATTGAATAAGCTCACTAAAGAACGTGCGATTCTCTCTGCCTGGTTTTTGTCTATTTTTGTATCAAACCAGGGAATTCGATTGAAATGTACACTAGCCTTGCAGCTTCTATTTCAGAACTTTGGTCTTTAATTTTGCTATAGGGTGGAGATTTCTTAGCTTGAAGCAAGTCAGTGGTGTGAGACACGGACCATTGCCAACAATGGTTTTCTTCCTGCTTCTAACAGAGCTCAACCCAGTTGGTCTCAAGGGAATGCTACATTTTTCCAGTTGGTAATTGGAAAGTGATCCGCGATTGACACACGTGAGATGACCTCAAGTGGGCAGGGTTTCTTGCTGGGCATTCGCCTGGCTGGCATTTCCTTTTCATCTTTTGGCGTTGCTTCCAAAGGTGATCAGTGAGCGGCTGCTGACACTTTGCTGGCGTGAGAAATCTTTGGTTAAAAATGAATGTAGTGCAACAGGTAATCTCTCTAGGGTGGCAGTGCGGTGGTCACTGACAGCAGTGAAGTTTGGACTTCTTTGCATTCCTGAACCGGTTTTTATCATTGTTGCTGATGCCTACAGAGAAAGAAAGTATTTGTAAAAATAAAATGATAAGATTGTACATTTTTGCTTTTTATGCTTTATTATAACAAAAATCAGTTCGGAGGCATGGTATTCAGATTATAGTTTTAAGAATTTTGATAAATTGCTGAACTCACCCTCCCTGTATCTTGCCCAGATTTTCTCCATTCACCCTGTGACACCGAGGTCTATTTTAAGTGATCCCATGAGGCTTGAGGATGTCATTGGGTTCTTAGATTTACCCAAGCATTTTGGCTACTATCATCTTAGCTGGAATTCTGATTTGGGATGTCATTTGTAATTTGTAAACTGGATTCCTACTTCATGCGCAGGACTTACAATCAAAGTACTAATGGGTGAAACATACACAACCCATCAAGCCTGCCCCACACTGCCCACCATCTCCCCACAACCCAGTTTAACTGCAGCCGGACAATTTTACACCTTTTCCTGGAAGCTAGCCACTTAGCAGTGCCAATTTGAGACCAAATATCAATAAATGAGGCCTTTGCCACAAGCCTCATGACATTGTAATGACGGGTGGGCAATGGGTATTCGCTGCATGCTAACTACATGTTGTGTATCTCAACTAAAATAAGTGGTCACATTGAGGTTTATTTTCACTTCCATCTCTTTGCTGACAGAGCCTGACAGAGCCTCTAGAACCAGGCAGATTTTTTGAAATAAAAAATACATGTGTTTCTAGAATGGGAGTGCGATCTAAGTTATTGCCAGGTTAAACATTGAAAATGACCCTTAGCTGCACACTCACCTTAGATTGATATTTTAAATAGCATTATAGAATCCCTACAGTGAAAAAGGAGGCCATTCGGCCCATCAAGGCAGCAGGACTCTCTGAAAGAGCATTCCACCCTGGCCCTCCTCTCCACTCGATCACTGTAGCCTTGCGCATTTACCATGGCCAATCTACCTAACCTACATATCTTTAGACTCTAAGGGGCAATTTTAGCGTTTGACCAATCCACCTAACCTGCACATCTTTGGAGTGTGGGAGCAACTGGAGAAACCTACGCAGATATGGGGAGAACATGCAAACTTCACACAATCTCCCAGGGCGAGAATCAAACCCGGGTCCCTGTGCTGTGAGGCAACAGCGCTAACCACTGTGCAACTGTCCCATGCTAGAGGTTTTTTCCTTTTTCCCTCTCCCCACTGTTAGTACACTCAGAATGTAATTGGTGATAACATTGGATCTGTTGTAATGTGACCAATGGAAACAAGCTGTAAGAGTCAGCTGACCCAGTAAACCATGTAACCAATGACACGATGATATGACGGTCAGCTGACCAGCTGACTCAGTATAAATAAGAACCTGTTGATAATTGTTAAATTGCTTGGAATGGCCCAGGGTGAGGCCTCAAGTTTAGAGTAATGAAGTGTCATTATTAAACCTTTTCTTTGATTTATAAGTTGGGGTAAGTTTAGTTCTATTTTTATTGTCTACACTGGAAGAGTTCCTTCTGGATGAACACACTTTTCCATTTTGCCAGTTGACAGGGTAGTTAGGGATCACCTATCACTGCTGAACAACAGTATCTGTCAGGGAGTCCATGGAGCCTTCTCTGTTCACTTTGCCATTCCTGCTTCACATCTGACAACACAGCCAAGATGAAGAACTCACTGTGTGGGGAGCAATCACATCTTTTAAAATAGATATTTAATCAGTTTCTCCACATAGTTAAAGGAATTTCCTTTTTCATTCTTGTTGCTATTTACAACTACTGTGAGCTGAATGGTTACTACTGAAAATGAGCGATATTGTATTGAATTAATCCTGTACTTACGCACAACATCCCCAATCTTCCTGGGGCCAGTCTTCTCTAGCTCCGCCAAGACATTGGCTTCGAAGGTCAATGATGCAACTCTGAAGAAGAACTCCTTTACATTCTCTCCTAATTTCAATGAAAAAGCATGTTTTAGTTTTCAATTGAAGAACTGCAGCATTTTCCACTGGCACAGTTTATCATATTAACATGTAACTATCTTGCAGCACAAGAAATATGCCAACATGTCAATGCCATTGAGTTTTGGGAACCCCATTATAGACAGGTATTGCCAAGAGGAGAAGGCAAGCCCTAAGGACATCATTGACAGCACCCGTGTCAGTAGCACAGTGGTTTGCACTGCTGCTTCACATCTCCAGGGACTCAGGTTCAATTCTGGTCTATGTGGAGTTTATACATTCTCCCCGTGTCTGTGTGGGTTTCCTCCCACAGTCAAGGATGCGCCGGTTAGTTGGATTGGCCAAGCTAAATTGCCCCATAGTGTCCAAAGATGTGTAGGTTAGATGGATTAGCTGTTGGAATATGTAGGGTTATGGGGATAGGGCAAGGGAGAGTACCTAGGTAACATACTCTGTCAGACAGTTGTTGCAAACCCAATGGGCTGAATGGCCTCTTCTGTATCTATTTTGTGATTCCAACTCCTAACGTAGAGTTCATGAGTTCCAGTGGCAGATTTCTAGATATTGGTCATTTATTGGAAAGTGTGGGCCAGGGAGACCCATGCAAAAAACAGAAAATGAAAAGCTCCCAACAGTATAGCTGTCTGCAATACAATGATATCTAAAGTGCCTCTTACAATACACTCCTGCCATTAGTTACACTCGAAATACAAACACACTAAGGAGGAGTAGAGAGAAAGTTACTTAAAAGTAGGAAACACAGTTCTTATTTTGTAAAATTCACAAAATGGCAAGTGATTCCTTCAGGAAAATGTTGGATTTTTGTGTGGAAATCCATTAATGTTGCATTCAACTCATTTCAGGAAGGACAGGCTAATAATACAGATACTGATAAAATGAACTGTTTGCTTTAGGTTTTTGTTTAAATATTGGGCTCATTGGAATTTTCCAGCCGGAATATTTACAATTTAAGTAGTTCAAGAGCACCATCTAGTGGAATCGTTCAGAGGTAACATGTTTTCTTAGTCTTGACAACAAGTTACATAATCGTCAGAAAATTCCTCAGCGGATTCTCATTTACAGGGTTTATCCACGGTGTCCACCAAAGTTACACTGGCTGGTTGGGAGACTCCCTGAACAGATGTTCAGCAAATATGGTAGGAAAACATCCAAAGGCATGATGGAGGAATGGTAGGCGAGGGGGCTGAATTTGTACACTAAATAGGAATTGAGCAAAAGTTTGGGCCAGATGATGGAACACTGCTCAAAGACAGAGGTTTTAAAAAGGCATTTTGAGCCTCGGAGAAATGCAACAAGATGGATGTTTAGGAAGAGAATTCCCCAGTAGGGGAACCATTAGATGGGAGGCCCTGTCATTGATGATGGAGCAAGAGGAGGCAGAAAATAAACATTACTTGAAGATGTGAGCTGGGAATTGGGACTGGAAGAGATTGGAAGAGACCTTGCTAGGATTTGTAAACTGGTTCAAGTTTGTCACCAAGGTAGTACTACATCTAGGTATATGAATATTTGCCCAGTACACTCAAACGTCACACAAAAGCACACATGCACACGCGATCAACCCTGCCAGGTGCACATCTACGATTCTTGGTATGACCTCCCTCATTCTCATTTCAATATTAACCCTATCATGGTGAAATGTTAGAATATAAAACAGGGCATGTCCTGGTTCCGACAGGGGTGGGATTCCAAAGAAGAGTCACAGTGAACTTGAGACATCAACTGTGCTACTCTCTCCACAGATTACCATTGCAAGCATTCTTTCTGGTTGTGTCACAGTTTGGTATGGCTCCTGCTCTGCCCAAGACCGCAAGAAACTACAAAGGGTCACGAATGTAGCTCAGTCCATTATGCAAATCAGAAAAAGCCAACATAATTAAGGACCCCACACCGCATAAACACCACATTCCAAGACTAGGACACAGGATAAAAACAAAGAACAAGTTACCATGATAATCACCAAATAACAAGATATGGGGATATACATTAATGAAAGATTGGCAGGAAACAAATTTCTATTGGGTGAGAAAGGGCAAAAAGCTATGCTATGACTGGTGGATATGTATACAAATGAAGGATTAGAAAAATTGCTCATTTTGTAGTTGCTGTAATTAACTATAACTGCTAGATTTTCTCTATGAATCAACAGAACATCTGGCAATACTTTGCTTGCCTCGTGTTCTCACTTGCGCACAAGTTATTAAAGCTTGGAAGTTGAGTACTCTGGGGTTAAGTGTTGTTTGTACCCAAGTTGACTACAGTTTAAGTGTTGTCTGTACCAAAATCCTCTACACCCAGATATTCTCTCTTCCACCTTCTTCTGTCAGAAAAGGATACAGAAGTCTGAGATCACGTATCGACCGATTCAAGAAGAGCTTCTTCCCTGCTGCCATCAGACTTTTGAATGCACATACCTCGCATTAAGTCAATCTTTCTCTACACCCTAGCTATGACTGTAACATTACATTCTGCACTCTCTCCTTTTCTTCCCTATGTACAGTCTGCTTTGTCTGTATAGCATGCAAGAAACAATATTTTTTCCTGTTTACTAATATGTGGTAATAATAAATCAAATCAAATCAAAAGATGCTGCCAGACTCAGCTAAGTATTTCTGCTTCCATGAGGGAGAGAAGCTTATACACAGCATCTGGTTAGTACGTGAGATAGATTCAATCCCACAATAATAACTTGGAACTTAAAACGGTCACAATCCCTTTTTAAAACAAACATGAAAATAAGGTTAAGGTCACTGAGGGTGATAGTCATTTTGTTGACAGGGTAGAAAAGGCAGACATCGAATCAATCACATCTTTCTTAATTTTTATTTCCTTTGAAAGAAGAATTCATAGAATCCTTACAGTGCTGAAGGAGGCCATTCAGCCCATCAAATCTGCACGACTCATATTTCTCAGGCCCACCACTCTTTCCCCCATCCCCATGCACTTACCCCACTAATCCCTTTAACCTACACATCTTGGGACACTAAGGGGAAATTTAATACAACCAATCCGGATCCCTGACACTGTGAGGCAGCAGTGCTAACCACTGTGCTATCCCATTAACGCTAGGTGAGATTGGGAAGGATTGGGAAAGATGAATAACGTGCGGAAGATCCAAACTTACCCACTTATAACATCACACAGATTTAAATGACCCCACCACATCGGAAATATTCGCTCCTCCAATAGTACAATTTCTTAACTTTCATTTTATAAAGAAATTGACAATATCAGATGTTATAGATTGCACATCTGCTGCTCTTATCACCTTGAAACTAAACTCAACTCACTTCTTCCTCACCTGTTAGAGATGACACTGCCCAATATTCTGCTTGTATTTCCTTGGCAATTTTGAGGGCATCTTTCTCTATCAGGTTGTACTGGGCGACTGTCTGTAAAGGACAAGGAACAACACATTGTGTAAATATTGCGTCCAAAACATGAGACAGATTCTGCTGCAGGGCTTTCAGCCAAGTTGAGACATAGGGCGGAATTCCCCACTTTCACACTAAGTGTGGGAACAGGTTTGCTGGCCCAAATGCTGAGACCCTGCCCTGAATTCTGCACTTGGAGCCTCATTAATTATTCACAGGCAAGTTCCCCTCCCACTCTCCTGGCAGACTGGCAGCTGATTTGTTCACCCACTCTCGGCTGAGGGGATCCCACTGGGGGGAGAGGGGGCAAGGTGTGTGTAGCCCCCAGGGGAGAGGGATAAGCTCGGGCAGTGCCTTGGCATTACCCCCTGGTAGTGGTCCAAACTGTGCCAGGGTCCTCTGGGCAGCCCTGATGCTTAAGGCGGGGCTAAGTGGCGATGCCTGAGAAGGAGGGGGGAGGGTGGGATGAGGGGAGGAGGGGTTCAATGGCAGTCAGGGGATGATGGCAGTGAAGTGGAAAAGTGTCCAAGATATTGCCACAGTGGTTGTGTTGGTTGGGGGGGTGCGGTGAGGGGAGGGGGCTGTGGAAAGAGAGACCCCCAATATTTCCATATTGGAGGAGTCATCCTGATACTTTTGGGGGTGGTCCTCTCCATGGAGGGGTGGGAATGGGGTGCCTTTTAATGACACTTGGGCAAATTTTTCTATTCCTCCTGCCACAGGAATTGTAGCGGGCGAGGGGTGGACCATGGCAGGATTTTCCAGTTTCGGGGCGAACATGACTGGAAAGTCCTGCCTGATATCCTTATCTCCATGTGGTCAGCATTTCCGGCTAGTTCAGGCCCTGTGACAGTGCAAATCAGGCCCATAGTATCAAAGGGAAGATCAATCTTATTTCTCTAGCTGAAATAAGACCTATCGAGTCGTCAGACCAACTGGGAGTCCTGGCGAATTCTAAATGTCCGCTTCCTTTAGTGTACTTCTTTGCGGCTTCCCAAGTAATATGGTTGAAATCTGTGGGAAGCGACTGCCAGGCTGCTAACATCATGTGGATGTGACCATTGTTTCTTGTAGAAATGTCTCCTGGTGGGCAGATTGGGAAAATGCTAGCCAAACCTTAAATGCTACTTTGGATAAGCAAGGCAGGATGAGAAGACCAAAAATCATAAATGTAAAGTAGTAACAGTAATGGAATATCAAAGACGAGAAGGAACAATGACACATGGGTACAGTGAAGATGTGGAATTTTTTTCCCCAAAGGTGGCTGTGTTCATTGAAACTCTTCCCTGCGGCCATCAGGCTTTTGAATAGACCTACCTTATATTAAGTTGATCTTTCTCTACACCCTAGCTATGACTGTAACACTATATTCTGCACTCTCGTTTCCTTCTCTATGAACGGTATGCTTTGTCTGTACAATATGCAAAAAAACAATGCTTTTCACTATATACTAATACATGTGACAACAATCAATTAAATCAAAAAAATTTTGAAGATTGACACTGATAGATGTTTGCTAGACAAGGTTAACAAGGAAAGGGGTTAATGAAGCTTAAGCAGGTCAGCCATGGCCCAAATAAGTGGTAGATAGGAGCGGAATGGTTTATTCCTGTTCCTGTGTTCTTCAAGTATATGAAGTTCTAACTTTTAAAATGTAAGCTTTGGAACACTGGAAAAATCTCTATTTTAATGAATTCTCTGCAAACGAGAAGCAGTTGCTACTTACACTAAGGTCTTTCTTGGTCCCAACTAAGAACAACAGTACCGAGGTAGGATCATTTTCCTTAAGGGCATCTTTTAACCATTGTCTGAGGGAAAAAAGGAACAGAGGGACAACTATTAAAAGGATAAAGGTGACAACACTTAGAGTCATAAATAACAATACTCCACTGCTGAATTTGAGCTTTTCATCTGAAAACTAGTTTGATTTGTCATCACAGAACTATAGAATCCTTACAGTGCAAAAGGAGGCCATTGGTTCATTGAGTCTACACTGACTCTGCGAAAGGACATCTTACCCCAGGCCCAACCCCTGGGGTGGCATGGTGGCACAGTGGTTAGCACTGCTGCCTCACAGTGCCAGGGTCCTGGGTTCGATTGGCGGCTTGGGTCACTGTGTAGAGTTGCACATTTTCTCCTTGTCTGCGTGGATTTCCTCTGGGTGCTCCGGTTTCCTCCCACAGTCCAAAGATGTGGGATTACAGGGATAGGGCGGGGCAGACATCCTGGGTAAAATGCTCTGTCGGCCAGTCGGCGCAGGCTCGATGGGCTGAATGGCCTCTCCTGCACTGCAGGGATGTTATGATTCTATTAATACCATTAAAATAAGCACGCCAGAGTTGTGATTATCACAAGTCCAACAACCCAAATGCGAAAGGGAAATAGGCTGACATTTTTCAAAGCAATAGCATGGGTTGTTTTGAAAGCTTATGAAATGATAGGTAAAGCAAAATCAATTTGTTACTTACTCTGCATGATCCAACGATGCTATGTCATTGACATCAAATACAATTATTATTGCTGAAAAAGATCACATTACAATTAGTATTTTCCAGAACAGCAAAAGGAGTGATTAGCAAAATAAATTCAACTAAATATCAAAAATCTATGGGGGCTGGAAAAAAAGCAATCCAATTGATAAATCTACAGTGCTCAATGTAAGCCTACTTGTGACACTAATAAGTAAACTCAAAATTTTAAACCATAGATTTACCCTGTAAATCCCCCTGACATTAAGGGACAATTTAGAACGGCAAATCCACCTGTGTGAGGAAACCGGAGCACCCGGAAGAAACCCATGTAGACATGGGGAGAATGTGCAAACTCCACACTGACAGTCACCCAGGGCTGGAATTGAACCCAGTTCCCTGGCGCTGTGAGGCAGCGATGATGCCCACGTTATGGAGAAAGGTTGAACAGGCCTTTAGCATTGGAATTTAGAAGGATGAGAGGTGATCTTAATGAAATATGTAAGATCCCGAGGGGACTTGCTGGGGTGGACACCCGGAAGATGCTTCCTCTTGTCGGGGAGGGTTAAACTAGGGAATATGGTTTAAAAATAAGAGGTCTTCCTTTTAAGATGGAAATGAGGGGAATTGCTTTTCTCCTGCTTGACTAGGGGTGTGATCTAGGTATGGAGAGAGATCAATCTCTTGAATCTTGTAGGAAGACTGTCTCATTACTCCCCAGCTCCACTTGTACATTACTCTTCAACCGTTGAAATTATAGGTCTTCCCTGACCTTCTGATTTAATAGTGCAGCATATTCCTGAGGCCTTGGGTCTGAAGGCAGCACTGGCAAAGGGAAGGAAGGAGGGGTGGGTTGGGGTAGCTCCCCTGGGCGGTCATGGGGTGAAGTGGGGTCCCTTGTGCAGGTGTTCGTGGAGGGGGAGGGTGCCAGTATGGGTATCTGCAGTAATTACCATAGTTCTTTTGCTGGGTAACTATTAGTGTAGCCCAGTTGAAACCACCCAATGTTTGAAATTTAAGTGCATTTCAGGATGGTTCCCAGTGCAAAGCAATTGCACTGAGACGGTTTGCACTTCTGAGCCATTGTCGTACCAAACTTACTTGGGAATTTCTGAAAGGGATTCCGCAGCACATGACTTGGTATCCCCCACCCCATTCGCACCCCCCCAATCCTCCCACCCCCACTACCCACCCCAGTGCTCACCCTACTTCCTCACCCCCAATCCTCCCACGTGCAAGGAAGGTTCGCCAGGATGTTCTCTGGTCTCGAGGGCATTGGCTATGAGGAGAGGTTGAATAAACTAGGATTGTTCTCATTGGAGGCTAATGGAAGACTTGATCGAGGTCTACAAAATTATGAAAGGCATGGACGGGGGAATAATCAGGGGCTTTTTCCCAGGATGGAAGTATCAGTTACAAGGTGGCAAAGGTTCAAGGTGAGGGGGGAAAGTTTAAGGGGGATATGCAGGGGACTGTCCTGGTCAGAGGAGGTAGTGGAAGCAGGCACTTTGTCCGGATGTGTACATGAATAGAGAGGGAATAGAGGGATAAGGACTGAGTAAGGGCAGAAGTTATTTTTAGTTTAATTATGACATCATGATCTGCACAGGTTTGGAGGGCCGAAAGGCCTGTTACCGTGCGGTACTTTTATTTGTTCTTTGAATAGGCAACAAACCTGCATTCCCTCGGTAAACAGCTCTGAAGTTACATTATGGGCTGGCCAATTAAACAGCATTACTATTGATGCTGCTGAAAAATGAAACTTGTACCTTGTGCTCCTCTGTAATATGTCGATGCAATACATTTGAATCTCTCCTGTCCTGCCGTGTCCCACCTGTTGGAAAATATGCACAGAATTAGTAAAATTTATATTGTACAATTCATTTGTATCTCAGAGTTTCTTCATAAAATCTTAATCCCTAATTGGTGATAAATTGTCCTGCTGTGAGTCTCACATCTTTTTCATTTGTTCCTTCATGTAATCGGTTATCTAGCTCTCTCTCAACTGGTAATTATTAATTTCATCCATTCTTTTTTCTATTTGGCTTTCCCTCTATCTTTTTCTTTCCCAAGTGCCTCTCTTCTCCTTTTCTTCTTGTGATCTGTATCTCTTGTATCTTCTGCTCCTCAGTTGCTTACAGATAAAAAGTAAATGGTGTATTACTCAGTGCTGGTGTAGCTTTTCCAACAATTATACACTCTAGAAATGCTGGAACAGGAATAGTCTACTTATCCCTTCGAGCCTGTACCACCATTCAGATAGATCAAGGCAGATCTGAACCTTAACTCCACAGAATCCCTACAGTGCAGAAGGAGACCATTTGGCCCATTCAGTCTGCATCGACCCACCTTCATGTCTTCTGGACCATCTCTCCCTAACATCCTCAGCCCCTGCCTCAGAGCTGCTCTACATTAGTAAGTGATTCTCTGTTCCTGGCAAAGGCCTGTTCAATGGGAGTACCAGCAATCAAATTGCAGTGTTGCAGTTCTGTCTTCAAGTTGTAGAGGGGCGACACATTGGTTAGTGCTGTTGACTCAAAGCACCAGGAATCTGGGTTCGATTCCTGGCTTGGGTCACTGCCTGTGTGGAGTTGGCATGTTCTCCCCGTGTCTGCGTGGGTTTTCTCTGGGTGCTCCGGTTTCCTCCCACAATCTGGAAAATGCGCAGGTCAGGTGCATTGGCCATGCTAAGTTATCCTTCAGAGTATCCGAATAGGTGCCAGAGTGTGGCGACTAGGGGATTTTCACTGTAACTTCATTGCAGTGTTAACGTAAGCCCACTTGTGACTAATAAATAAATTAACTTAATTACAGTCCGTCAACTAAGCCTCTCCTCCCAGAGCCCACAGCCGGTAGATTACCTCAAGGAGCTTGGGTTGCACTGCAGTGCTCCCAGGTTAATATTTCTGTCAAGTCTTTAACAGTCAGGTTTAGGCTTCTGCCCAGGCCCACAGCCCACATGCCTGACACTAGCCCCAACTCCCTAATCCTACATCGAACTGTGGCTCCATCTTTCTTCAGTAATGAACAAGACATCTCTGATGAAAACTTACTCACAAATAAACAAAATGTTCTCTGCACCTGGGGGGTCTCAAAGTGTCTTCATAAAAATACTTGGAAAAGCATTAGTTGGCAGAAAGAGGAGTTTGGAAAGTGACTCCTATTTGACACTCAATATGGTTAAGGAAAAGGTACACAACATTATTATTACAGTATTATTACAATCATTATTACAGTGTTAACATAGGTCAAATCACAGTGTTATTTATTTATTAGGGGTGTGTTGATTGGCTGCATATCTGGCTCTCATTGCTGTATCAGGTGCTTCTCTCCTGGTCACACTGCATACTGGATGATACTCACAGGATTATAGAATCCCTACAGTGCAACATGAAGCCATTAGGCCCATCGAGCTTGCACCAACAACAATCTCACTCGTGCTCTATTCCAATAACCCCGTGTATTTACCCTGCTAATCCCCCTGACACTCAGGGACAATTTAGCATGGCCAATCCACCTACCCCGCACATCTTTGGACTGCGGGATAAAATAGTAACACCTGGAGGAAACCCACGCAGACATGGTGAGAAATGTGCAAACTCTACGCAGACAGTCGTAAAAGACACCTGCAAAAGGGGAAGCCAATTATATCTAAGCAATCACAGAAAATAATTACTACACAATCTTAAAGGAATAATGCATTTAAAATTGGGCAACATTTAATGCAACAACCATAAGAATGAACAGACGACAAGGGACAGGAAAATAGCAGAAGATCCAGATAGCGGGCATTTCTTTTAAAGAAAGTGGATCCAAAGCAGTGCAAGACCTCAAAGGAGGAAATTAAAACCTCAAGAAAGGGGCAAAGTTGCAGCTCAGAGGAAGTAATAAGCCCTCAAACAAGAGGTAACACTAGACTCAGAGTGGGCGATTCTCCCAAAAAAATTCCAAGTGTTGAATTTGTATAAAAATGAGTAAATCCCGCTGTTTTCTTCAGCAGGAGTTTCAAAATGTATCTCCCATACTCTGGCACTGCAGAGTGCCACAGCATAATTTACAGAAATAATCAGTGGGCTGGGCCCATTCCTGCTGGAAAGCTGGCAGCATAGCAATGACGGGGTCACTGCGCACGCGCTGATCTGTCAGTGCTGATATTGGCGCAAGAACAGTAGCCCTGAGCAGCTGGTCTCCCAATCGCTGACCAGCCCTATGATCCCCACATCACTGGCCGTGCGACCCCACGCCCCCCAACCCCCCATGGCCCTGATCACTTGGCTGTTTGGGTCAGCCTCGACACCCCCCCCAACACAGCCCCGATCTCCCGATCCCCTTGTTGGTGTTGTTGGTGCAGGAGATTGTGCAGAGAGGCTTACAGCTTGAGGGGTACCACACCGCATCAAGTATGGCTGACCAGGAGTCTCTCACTGCCTGCCACTGGCGTGTTTGGAAGAATTTGTAGGTTGACGCTCAACCTGTTTGGCCACGTTATGAATGCACCTTCCCTGGCCATCGAGTCCTGGAACTCAAATGCAGAGCTTCAGGCTCAGAGGTAAGGACGCTACTCACTGCGCCACAAGACCTCCTGTGAAGGACTGGGCAAGTGACTTATTTTATATCAAATATTGAAACTTTATTTACATTTGTGTATGGTATTGCAACTCAGACCTACCCACTTATTTCATGGTTTCATATTAAAGAATCCTTCTTTTTTTTAAAATGTATTGTTTTTCCTTTGTTGGAACTCAGTTCCATACAACAGATGTCAGTACTCTCAGATCCATCAGTCAAGTGTCCCATATACATATAGTTTTGGCAGAATGTCATTCTCAGGCACATCACAGTTGAACTTAATTCTGTCTTCATGATGTCCTCACAAAGCACTTCCAGCAGAGTTGCCACGGGCAAATCACTGAACTCTGACCTGTGGTCACAGAGTACCAATCAGAGATCAATGAATGCCAATTAGAGGTCATTATGTGTTGCTCGGAGGTCACTGGGATTAGCAAATACTCATGTATAGTCACTGAATATTAGTGGTCACGATAGGTTGATTATGGGTCAATAAATACCAATCAGGATCACTAGATGCTGATCAGGGGTCACTAACACTGATTCACAATCATTGAACAATTTGGATCACGGAGTAACGCTCAAGTTGTACTTCAGTTCATGTAATTTAGTTTATTTTACTTGATTGACATGGAAGTATCAATCTGAATTGGGGATTCTGGCCACTTTTTCCTTTCTCTAATTCTAGGCACTTTGCAAAATTACAGCACCCACCTGACATTGCTCTGGCTGAGGTAGGCTAACTTGCAAAGGCTAGGGCCAAACTGTTGACCTTCCAGTTCAGTGAGCACAAAAGTCTGTTCTTAACATGATGTTACCCAAGCAACTGAGCACAAGGATACAGCAGGTCTGGGTGAACTTCCATTCAGGCAGGGTATGGTTTACACAAGCAATTATACTACACAACTCCAAAGGCCAACTGCTTTGTTTCGACTGAACCCTGAACGTTGTTTGTTCCTGACAGATTTGAGATGAAAGTATGACGTGGCGAAAACAATCTTAGCTTCTCTGCCTTCCCGATCACACGCTTCATTCAGTCCTGAAGGCAACACAGTGAGGGCTGTAACCTTCCCCCCAGGTCACTGCTAGCTCTGATCAGTTTGAGCTATGAACGCCTTCTGTTCAGGGTTTTGTCACTACAGAGCACACCAGTTGATGTTACTGGCAGAATCTATCTAGAGAGGGCATCGGAACCTGGATTTTAACTCAAGCCCTCTCAGATCAACGATCTACCTATGAGCATTCAGACTGCGTGTCTCATAGAATCATAGAATACACAGGAGGCCATTCAGCCTATTGTGATGGGGCTTGCTTTTTGAAAGAGCTATCCAAATAGACCTATTCCCCTGCTCCTCCTTCACAGAGGTACAATTTCTTTTCCTTTTCAAACATTACTGAATTCCACCACTCTTTCAAGCAGCACAGTCCAGATCGTAACAACTTCATAGAAACCCAGGTGTCGTTGAGGCCTTCTGTGTCCATTCAGCCCTGCAGAGACTGGGGTGTATTACTGACCCCTTGAATCATAGAAACCCTAAAGTGCAGAAGGAGGCTATTTGGCCCATTGAGTCTGCACCAACAATAATCCCACCCAAGCCCTATCCCCGAAACCTCACATATTTACCCTGCTAATCTCTCTAACATACACATCCTGGAACTCTAAGGGGCAATTTACCCTGGCCAATCAACCTAACCCGCACATCTTTGGACTGTGGGAGGAAAGCGGAGCGCCCGGAGGAAACCCACACAGACACAGGGAGAATTAGCAAACTCCACATAGACAGAGACCCAAGCCGGGAATTGAACCCTGGTCTCTGGCACTGTGAGGCAGCAGTGCTAACCACGATTCCACCATGCTCTGTTAACTTGCTGTGTTAACAAAGAAGAAATCTTTGGTTCTTCTACCACTTGCTTTAAATCTATGTCCTCTAGTTACTGATCCTCTTGCTAGTAAAGATGGTGCTCTATCAAAGCCTATCATAATTTTGGGCACCTTTATGAAATGTCCCCTTAATCTTCTATGCCTGAAGGAGAAGTATCACAGCTTCTCTAGTCTCTCCACATAACTGAAGCCTCTCATCCTGACTGCTATTCTAGTGAACCTTCTCTGCATCCTCTCCAACTCCTTGACATCCTTTCTAAATTATGGTGCCCAGAATCGCACACACTCTAACTGAGACGTAATAGTAATTTATGATGGTCGGAAAAGCTTCCTTGCTTTTGTACAATGCCTCCCATTTACAAAGTCAAAAATCCCCTATACCTTTTTATGATCCTTATAAATCTATCCTGTCATCTTCAAAGACCTGTGTATGTTCATCTCTTTGTGTCTCTGTTTCTACAGCCTTTTGAAATTGACCCATTTACTTTATATTGCCTCACCTCATTCTTCCTTCTGAAGTGTATCATTTAACACTTCTTTGCATTGAACTTCATCTGCCATGGCTGAGTCCTAGTCCACCATAGCATCAAAGAATCATACAGTGCAGGAGGCCATTTGTTCCATTGGGTCTGCATTGACCACAATCCCACCCAGGCCCCTATCCACATAGCCCCATGCATTTATCCTAGCTAGTCCCCTTGACACTAAGGGGTGATTTAGCATGGCCAATCCACCTAATTGCACATCTTTGGACTGTGAGAGGAAACCAGAGCACCCAGAGGAGACCCATGCAAACATGGGGAGAACATGCAAACTTCATTTAGTCAGTGATCCAACTCGGGAATCGAACCTGGCATTGTGAGGCAGCAGCGCTAACCACTGTATCCCTGTGCCAGCCCATCACCAGTCCATCTACATCCCCCTGACATAACGGACAGAATTCTCTGGGCACGCAGGTCCTGAGACCGTAAATTCCCACCCAAACTCAGCAGACCTTTGGATGGTCCACCGAATTTTCTGTCTCACCCACTACGACTCCCATGGTGGGTGAGGCGGGAGACTTTTGGCCAACATTTATACTTGTGATAAGCTATTTAATCCAAGAGTGGTGGGCCACTGTGCAGCAATCAAATAAGACACGGCTCAATATTCATTCCAGCTCCATACGTACAGCTGCAAACTGAAGGGAACTCCCAGTACTTCAAACCGCTCCATCTCAAAATCCACCCCAATCGTCGCTTTGTAATTCTTGTCAAAGGTGTCCTTGCAGAACCTGCAGGATGGAGGAACAGATTGGTGTGAAATACGTGTGATCTCAGATAGCAACATGTTTGTAAAAGCTGTAAGATACACTCAGGCTGTCTCTCTGTCCCAGCTCATTTGTTATTTTCACCAATGGTTTCATTAGCAAGTGTAGATCCATTTTTGGATTGTACTTACCGGTTGATCAAACATGTTTTCCCGACAGACAGGTCCCCCACGACAATGATCTTGGAAATCTTCAACCTAAAATTAAAATAGATTTTTTTTTACATGTCTCTTAAAAATGATGAAATATTTATTTTCAGAAGCAAATTTTCTCCCCTCATAAGGCTTTTTAAAAATTAATTCATGGAATATCGGCGTCGCTAGCTGGCCAACATTTATTGCCCACCCCAAATTGCACCTGAGAAGGTGGTGGTGAGCCTATGAAAGTTTATAAAATTATGAAGGGCATAGATAGGGTGAACAGTTGGAAGTTTTTTCCCAGGTCAGAAATGACAAACACAAAGGGTCACAAGTTCAAGGTAAGGGGGGAGGCAAGGTTCAATACAGATATGTGGGGGATATTTTTTATGACGTGGAGATGCTGCCGTTGGACTGGGGTAAACAGACTAAGAAGCCTCACAACACCAGGTTAAAGTCTAATAAGTTTATTTGATAGTAAGCCCACTAGCTTTTGGGGTTTGTCCGAAACAAGGGAGTTTTTTTTAGCCAGAGGGTGGTGGGGGCCTGGAATGCACGACCAGGCAAGGTAGCTGAGGCAGACACGCTAGGATCATTTAGGACTTATCTAGATAGCCACATGAACAGACTGGGAATAGAGGGATACAAACGGATGGTCTAGTTAGGAGCACACGATTGGTGCAAGCTTGGAGGGCCATAGGGCCTGTTCCTGTGCTGTATTGTTCTTTGTTCTTGAAACGCTGTAGTAGTGATTGATACAACTGAATGGCTTGCTGGGCCATTTCAGAGGGCAGTGAGAGTCAGCCACATTTCGTGGCTCTGGGGTCACACGTGGCCCAGAGCAGATAAGGTTGACAGATTTCCTTCCCTAAAGGACATTAGTGAACCACATGGTTTTTACAAGGATCGACAATAGTTTCAAGGGCACCAGCTGATTTATAATTCCAGATATTTTTTATTGAGTTCAAATTCCACCATCTGCCGTGGCAGGATTTGAACCCGGGTCCCCAGAATGTTAGCTGAGTTTCTGAATTAATAGTCTTCGCGATAATACCACCAAGCCATCACCTCCCCTAAGGGGGGCTGCTGATATTTGAAAGAGACAATTAACCACATTATTGTGAAGTTTTTTTCCCTCATTACTTTAACTGAGGTACTGATTCATTGCAAATGAAGAGAATAGTGTCTTCATTAAATTAGTGGGGGCGAATACATTGACTCCGTCTACACTTCCCGCTGCCTCGGGAAAACAGCCAGCTTAATCAAAAACCCCATGCACCTCAGGCATACTCTCTTCCTCCTTCATCTGTCAGGAAAAAGGTACAAAAGTCTGAAAACATGGACCTACCGACTCAAGAACAGCTTCTTCCTTGCTGTCATCAGACTTTTGAATGGTCCTACCATATATTAAGCTGATCTTTCTCTTCACCCTATCTGTAACTGCAACACTATATTCTGTATCATATCCTTTCCTTCTCCTCTATGTGCTCAATGAATGGTACGTTTGTATTGCACACAAGAAACAATACATTTCACTGTATCCCAATACATGTGACAATAATAAATCAAATCAAAAAAAAGTGAGTACTTGCTATTCACCCGTGCACCAATAAGGGGCAGCACGGTGGCACAGTGATTAGCACTGCTGCCTCACAGCACCAGGACCTGGGTTCAATTCCCCGCTTGGATCACTTTCTATGCAGTCTGCACATTCTCCCAGTTGCTGTGTGTTTCCTCCAGGTGCTCCCACAGTCCAAAAGATATGCTGGTCAGGTGCATTGGCCATGCTAAATTCTCCCTCAATGTACCTGAACAGGGGCTGGAGTGTGGCAACTAGGGGATTTTCATAGTAACTTCATCGCAGTGTGAATGTAAGCCTACTTGTGACATTAATAAATAAACTTTATCTTTAGGGCCAGGCTGAAAACTGTAGTCGTTGGATCATAAAATATGTAATATGTGTCTCTGCAAATTGATGTTTGTAAGTGCATAAAGACTAGTCTCCAGCTCCATTCTCTACCAAAGGAATCACAACACCCAATGTTTTGATTTATAACAACAGCATGCAATTCCTACTTTACAGCACAGATAATGTCAATACAGTAAATGAGCAATCACACAAAAACAGTCTTTCTACTTCTGGTAGAATAAATGTAAATTAAAAACAAGAATTTGAGTGTCACTGCCTGTGCACTCTCAGGGAATCTTTGACCCATTTTGCTAGAATTTTCCACTGAGGCGTTTGCAGCTCCAACTTCCATCGTAAATTGCATAAATATGTGGTGAATCATTGGTCGAAATGAGGCACACATGCAGCTCAAATGACAATATAACTTTGGTACTAAAATTCCACAGCATTAACAACCTCACTGGAGAGGTTCTCAGGATAACTGGTTTGAGAAATGGAAACCTTCACAATATGTGGTGTTCTTTGGAAGCTAAGACAGAATTGAAGGAGCTTTATTCCACAAAGGTTCTGATTTTGATCTGGAAGTGTTTAATGTGGGTTGCCAAAAACAACAGCCTATGAATAATAAGCATGGTCTGGTGATGAATAGAATCATAGAATCCCTGCAGAGCAGAAGGAGGCCCCATTCAGCCTATCAAGCCAACACCAACTCTCTGATAGAGTACCTTACCCAGGCTCCCTCTCCCACCCTATCCCCGTTGCCCCACATATTTTCCAAGGCTAATCCATCTAACCTTCACATCTTGGGGCACTAAAGGGCAATTTAATATAGCCAATCAACCTAACCAACAACTTTGGACTGTGGGAGGAAACTGGAGCACCTGGAGGAAACCTATGCAGACACGGGGAGAACGTGCAAATTCCACACAGTCACCCATGGCCAGATTTGAACCCGGGTCCTGGCACTGGGAGGAACAGTGTTAATCACTGTGCTGCCCCAACATATATCCCATCAAACTAACTGGGAAGTTAATTTGTTTGAGAATATTCTCTGATGAAAGCAGAAAAAGTGCTGATGCTAAATTTTACACAAAAGATACAAACGCATAATGGCTGGTTGCTTAAACCTTACACCAGCTTAGGAGTAAGGTCTTGGAAAAGTTCCTGGACAGGTGAAAAGCAACATTTAATAACTGGTCTGATGACCATCTATTAACAATAGTTTTTGAGAGTCTTCCATCCCTTTAGCATTTCCGGCAAATCATTAAAACGTTGTCTTGCAGAACCTCCTTCTCAATTACAGGTGGCACAGTGGTGGCTCACAGCACCAGGAACTCAGGTTCGATTCCTGTATGTGCGGAGTTTGCACGTCCTTCCTGTGTCTGCATGGGTTTCCTCTGGGTGCTCCAGTTGCTTCCCAAAGATGTGCTGGTTAGGTGTATTGGCCATGCTAAATTGCTCCTTAGTGTACCTGAACAGGCGCCAGAGTGTGGTGACTTGGAGTTTCACAGTAACTTCACTGCAGTGTGAATGTAAACCTACTTGTGATTCTGATAAATAAACTTTAAGAACTCAGAAAGAGTGAATGAGTGAAACAACACAAATGAAATTACAGTGCCACAAAAGTGGTGACGGGAATTCCCATTTCAATAAGGCTGGCTCAATGCCTAAAGCTATCCTTCTATTGCAGGGGAACTGTGGAAGCGGACAGAAACCTGACGTGTAAGTCTCACACAACCAGTTGAGATGCAAAAGTAAATCTCAGCAAAGCCCACATAATAAAAGCAAAATACTACAGATGCTGGAATCTGAAAGAAAAACAGAAAATGCTGGAAAAATCTCAGCAAGTCTGACAGCATCTGTGACAGAGAATAGAGCCAACGTTTCAAAGCTAGATGACCCTTCATCAGAGCTCTAGACTTGAAACATTGGCTCTATTCTCTCCCCGCAGATGCTGTATGAACTGCTGAGATTTTCCAGCATTTTCAGCAAAGCCCAGCGTGTTTACTTTCAGGGTGCAGTCAGCTGTGTGAGACCCGCGGGTCAGAAATCAATATTGCAGGTAGAGGCCTCCATGCAACTTAAGAATCTCTCCCTCACTTCCATTTCTTCAAAAAAAATAGCGTGCCTCTTCGGTTTTAAGCTTTCCTCAAATTGATAGCAGCTCCTGGGTTGACATTAACAAGGTCCAGTTACCTAGCTACACCTAACTGTAGCACATTTACAGCTTGTCATCAACGGTAGTGTATGTACACAGCTATCGTAGCAACCAAGCATTAATCAAGCTTCAACAACATAACGGAAGATCCTTAATGTTGAGCAAATAGATGCAGTTTGTATAATCCAAACTAATTTCTCCACAAATGGAGGTTGGAAAACAATACTTCCTTATTTAGCACGTTACTTTTGTAATTTACAATGAATGTGGTTTTTCATCTCCTTATTAGTAATCGCTGCTGTAATTATACCTCCAATGCTATGGTTAACATACAGATTATTGTCCTTTACTAAGATTCAAGCGTGGTCCTGTTGTGACTAGCAAGCTGATGTATGAATTTGTCAATCGATGCACTTCACACAGCATTAACTAATTTTGACTTGCCCCACAAATATGAAAAGAGACTTCCGTTTCTTCCACAACAGCAATGTAATCTTATCCAGCACCTTTAACATTGTGAAATATTCCACGGCACTTCAGAGGAGCATTATGGGGCAGTATTAGAATGAGGTGAAGTTTTCCCATCCGTGGGAACGGTAGCGGGCGGGACACGGATCATGCAAAGGTCCGTTGACCGCGGGCGGGAATTCCCGGTCTTGGGAAAAGTTCGGTCAAAAAATCCTGACCTCAGAGTCATGCAGTGAAGTACTAGGCCAAATGGTCAGAAGCTTGGTCAAAGAGGTTGGTTTTAAAGGGAGGCAGAGAGGTTTAGGAAGGAAACAGAATATAGGGCCATGCAGCTGAAGGCATGGACACGAGGCAGAATGATTAAAATTGGGGATGCTCAAGAGGGCAGAATTAGATGAGTGCAGATGTCTCAGAGATTAGAGTCATAAAGATTTACAGCATGGAAACAGGCCCTTTGGCCCAACTTGTCCATGCCGCTCTTTTTTTTATAACTCCTAAACTAATCCCAATTGCCCGCATTTGGCCCATAACCCTCAATACCCATTATAACTGTCTAAATGTCTCTTAAAAGGTAAAAGTGTACCTGCCTCTATTACTACCTCTAGCAGCTTGTTCCAGAACTCACCACCCTCTGTGTGAAAAAAATGCCCCGCTGGACACTTTTGTATCTCTCCACTCTCACCTTAAACCTATGCCCTCTAGTTTTAGACTCCCCTACCTTTTGGAAAAGATATTGACTATCTATTTTGTGCACACTCCTCATTATTTTATAGACTTGTATAATGTCACCCCTTAGCCTCCTACGCGCCAAAGAAAAAAGTCCCAGTCTATCCAGACTCTCCTTATAACTCAATCCATCAAGTCCCAGTAGCATCCTAATAAATCTTTTCTGCACTCTTTCTAGTTTTGTGGGGATGGCGGGGATTACAGAGATAGGGAGGGGTAAAACTGTAAGGACCAAGCAAATGGAGTTTACAATACCTTGTTGTACAGCTGAGGAACAAGGATGAATTACAGGTCAGAAAGTCATACAGTGCAGAAACGGCCCTTCAGCCCATCATGTCTACACTGACAATAACCACCACGAAAGGCATGCGAATCCCATTTTCCTGCACTTGGCCTATATCTTTGAATGTCGTGATATTTCAAATGCTCATCCAAATATTTTTTAAAGGTTATAAGGTTTCCGGCCTCCATTACCTGCCCAGGCAGTGCATTCCTAACTCAGCTTTGAATAAATTCGATGATTCAACCTCTACGGCTTACTGGGTTTCCTCTGGGTGCTCCGGTTTCTTCCCGTAGTCCGAAAGATGTACTAATTAGGCGCCTTGGCCATGCTAAAATGCCCCTGAGCGTGCCCAAAGAGACGTTGGCGAGGGGAGACCTTGGATTTTCACAGTAACTTCATTGCAGTGTTCGTGTAAGTCTACTTGTAACACTAAGAAAAAACTTAAACTTATTGTGCAAGAGAGTTCCACAGACCATTTGAGAATAAATGTCTCCTCATACCACCAGCAAGGGTGCACCTAATGAGAAAGTTCCATCTGAAATAGATTGTTAGCTGCATGTCCATCATCTTTCCATAGAGGGAAGGACAGATGAGGAGGGATTTAAAAATTAGGATAAGAATTTTAAAATGGAGCCACTGCTTGATCAGGTATCAAAACATAACACTCTTAAGAACAATCTATTAAGACAAGCACTGGATAATTACATTCTCATTCCATTCAGATTCCACATTCTTACCTGGAGTGAACTTTACCATTTCTCAACAGAGTTGTTAGGTGTAATACCTTACAGTAGCTCAATGCTGACAAGAAGGGAGCAAGAATAACCCTGGCTATACAGAATGTTTTCTGGACACTAATGTAATCAAGGGGATAGTGCTGGATAAAAGGGTGAAGTAGAAGATCCACAGAATCCCTGCAGTGCAGAAGGAGGCTATTCGACCCATCGAGTCTGCACCAACTCTCTGAAAGAACATCTACCAAGGCCCTCCCCTCTGGCCTATACCCGCAACCTCAATTGTATGGTGTATAGTTCTGGTCACCTCACTTTAGGAAGAATGTGATAGCACTAGAATGGGTACAGAGGAGGTTCACCAGAATGTTCCCTGGGATGGCGCATTTGAGAAGAAACTAGACAGGCTAGAATTGTTTTCTTTGGAGCAGTGAAGGTTGAGGGTGGACATGATTGAGATCTATAAGATTATGAGGGTGAGCAGGGACAGAGCCTAATAGGGCTGGCAACAGAGATCATGGCACCCAATCTGTGTTAAAGCAATAAAACACACACACACACACACACACACACACACACACACACACACACACACACACACACACACACACACACACACACACACTTTCATTGCCCTTTCTGTGTCCCTCTGGCCTTCATAATGCTCTCTTTCCCTGTCTCATTGTCCGTTTTTTCTCTCACCTTCATTGCCCTGTGTCCCTCTCTCCTTCGTAATGCTCTCTTTCCCTCCCTCACTGCCCTTGTTCTCTCTCACTTTCATTGCCTTCTCTTTCCCTATCCTCTCTCTACTTCATTGTCCCCCTTCATTATCCTCTTCCTTTCCCTCGCTCCTTCATTGCCCTCTCTCTTTCCCTCCCTTTCTCTCTCACCTCCATTGCCCTCTCTCTCTTTTTCCCATCCAACAGCTTCATTGTTCTCTATCTCTGCTTTTGCTCTTCTTTCCTTTATCCCTCTCCCTTTAACGCCAGTTTACTTAAGCATTGTTATTAATGAAAGGAATTTCAGCTGTCATGCACGGGAGAAAGTTTCACCCCTTTATGCACGGGGTGAAACTTTCTTGCTGCAGTAAAGCAGAGGCTGAGATTCTTGCCATCAACAAGAAGGCAAGAACAGCAGGGAGAGAGACACCTGCAACAGGTGCCTGCCATATAAAGACACCAATTAATCGTTCTTAGTTAAAGCAAGCAGAATGCTCAATGTTCAAATTCCTGAAGTATTGTTAGAACATTATCCCCCATCACTTTGTGTAGGCTTGTGTAAATATGCAAGCAGGGCAAATAGCCATTTGGGTTGTGTTTCCTCATTGCATCTGAACACCCCCATAGAAACTCAGTATGAACAGCTGCTGATGTTTGCTCTGTCAGTGTCAGTTTATTCTAACAAACTATTATCTAAGACCCTGGGAGTATAATGGCCTCGCTTGTACAGTGGTTTTAATGTCATTAACGATCCCAGATCACTTCACAAAGAGATTGACAGGCACTGGGGGAAGGGCTAACGTATGGGTTAAAGGTTGTGAATCTTCACCCCACCCACCAATCCCAAAAGGAGCCACCACAGAAATAGCAAGATTCTGGAATCATAAAATCCCTACAGCACAGAGGAGGCCATTTGGCCCATTGAACCTGCACCAACAACAATCCCAGCCTGGCTCTCTCCCCACAACCCACCTACTTACCTTGCCAATCTCTCTGACACTAAGGGGCAACTTTGTATTTAGGGCAGCACGGTGGCACAGTGGCTAGCACTGCTACCTCACAGCGCCAGAGCCCTGGGTTCGATTCCCAGCTTGGGTCACCATCTGTATGGAGTTGGCACATTCTCCCCGCGCGTGCATGGGTTTCCTCCAAGTGCTCCGGTTTCCTCCCACAGTACAAAGATCAGCGGGTTAGGGGGATTGGCCATGCTACATTGCCATTTAGTGTCAGGGGAACTAGCTAGGGTAAATGCATGGGGCTATGGGAATAGGGCCTGGGTGCATTTGTGGTCGGTGCAGACTCGATGGGCCGAATGGCCGCCTGCTGCAATGTAGGATTCTATGACTCTATCTTTAGAATGTGGGATGAAGCCGGAGCACCCGGAGGAAACCCAAACAGACAGTGAACCGGGGCTGGAATTGAACCCAGGTCCCTGGCGCTGTGGGATAGCAGTGTTAACCACTGTGCCACCAGACAAAGATTACTCACATGTTTAATCCGCTCTGTTCTAAATCATATTTTCTACATTTTTTTATTTACTTTCCTAAAGTGGAATTGAGATTATTTTAAAAAACAGTTCCTCTTTTGGGAAGGCACTATATACTTCTTTTGTTCTTTTAACTTATGACATGTGGTCTCAAATCCTACAGAGGACACAAAAACCCAAGGGTATCGCCTGCCTAGCTGTAAGGAAAGACGAGGCCCTAAGCTAATGCTCCACATCACTGCGGATCTGCAATGCCCTGATTTAATTTTAATTGATTTGATTTATTATTGTCACATATATTGTTCAGGTTGACTGGCCACGCTAAATTACTCATTAATGTCCTGTGATGTGTCGGTGAGAGGGATTAGCAGGGTTAATATGTGGGATTTCAGAGATAGGGCCTGGGTAGGATTGTGGTCGGTCCAGACTTGATGGGCCAAATGGCTTCTTCTGCACTGTAGGGTTTCAATGATTCTACTGGGATACAGTGAAAAGTATCATTTCTTGCGCACTATACAGACAAAACATACCATTCATAGAGTGCATAAGGGAAAAGGAAAGAAAGGGTGCCGAGTATAGCATTACAGTCACAGATAGTGTCCGGCGAAATATCAGTTTAACATATAGTAGGTCCATTCAAAATTTCCCTGCAGTTATGTGTATTCAACCGTGCAGCAGACAAACTGGATCATCAGTAATCAGCCACATTCTTCTAAAAAAGAAACTTGGCTTTGAAATTGAGTCATGGAACCTCTTCTCATATCACCCTCTGTCAACTAATTCCTGGGCCAAGATTTTGGGGAGTCCTTACTCGTTCTATATCATTGGTCATACAACACCTGGAGCAGAATGTGACTTGGATTATCCAGTTTCTAATCTAACTTCTGCCCCTTCCAACATCTTCTTGCCAGAGCTGGAAGCTGGGGAGGGGAAGGGGGAGTGGATTGGAAGGGCTGAGAATACATTCTCTTGGTGCTCACTAGCTGTTGCCAGGGGTTAAGATGCCACAAAGAGTTACTGGCCTCTCACAATCACATCCGATTTATTTCAGTCTTGCTGAGGCACACACATTCAAAAGTACTCAAAACCTGGGGCAGTGAAGTGCAAGTAATTCGGAATAAAAGGCCTGCCCAGGCATTCCTGTTTCTCGGTAGCTGCAGACTGTTGCCAGGACCTCCAACATTGCCACATTCCTGATCAGTTAGCTCACTTCAATAGACACGTGATCACTTAGGGTTGAACGTAGAAGAAAACTCCACTGATGGAAACAATTGATGACACAGTTGCCTACTGGGAGACAGTGTAATTTCAGCCGTTAACCCAAACTCTCTTTTCAGTCTTGCTGCTGCTTTTCATGCCGCAGTCACTGGCAATTAAGTGAATGGCTTTCAGTTGGAAGATGTGGAAAACAGCCAAGATTCCTGTCAGAAGGTGTTCCTGGGATACAAACACAAGCCTTTCTCAAAAGAAAATGTCCTCTTTCATTACAAAAACACTTCAACCCTGCGAATCGCTCCCAACTTCACAAACAGGAGGCCCAGTGAATAAGGCCATTTATAGTCTCTTGCCCACTACTGATTTAACCTTACAGGCACTCAGCTTCTCCTTGTGAAGTTTCTACTGCCTAAGAAAATCTCTCAAGGCAGCATCACAGTTTTCAAGCCAACCACTGGCCCAAAAACATCCATTACCAATTGCCACAAGCTGTTTTCTTTGGCCCATTTTCAAAACCCTTGCCAACAGATGACATATAGTGTGGGAGGCCTAATGAGACTAAAAGTGCATTGTCATCAGAACGGCTGACTATTCAGGACGTCTAGACAGTTGAAACTGTTCAAAACATACCAGTAGGAAACTGTGGCAAAATCTGCTGCCATTTATATCCATGGTGTTTTAGCTTTTGCCACCTCGACCAAAAGCCTGGCAGCAAAATAACTTTTTCTTAAAATGATTTATGCAGCAATTTAACCAGTAACGTTGGAGCCTTTCAAATTCAATCAGATGGATTTCCACAGCTCACAGAGGCACCTCAAAGGGTCATTTTCCTTCCTCCACAGCTACAACAGCAAGATATACAGTCACTGTCTACAGCCTTGACTTTCTGTCTGCCCACAAGTAGACCATAGGTCCCTTACCAGGAATGAAAGCCGTGACTCCTTAATTCAAAGCGAGACATGTTATGTATCGGGACGTGTACGGTTTTGTTTGTTGCTGCTGGTGTGATGGAATCCTCCTGGTGGGCTGGTCATGAGGGATGGGATTCAGCCAGGACAGGCCAAAGGACTTGCAGTGTTTTCTGTACCGGTGTCTGTGGGACATTTGAATCTCGAGATTCCCAATGAAGCCTGGGTTTCATTCACCCAGCTGTTCCCCAAGAATAAAAGCTGTTGGGTCTACACCTCCCACCAGAAAGACGTGCTTCAACATTTTATGGGGTGGGGGTATATTGCTTGCCCTCTCCCCCACCCCAGTAGCAAAGTTGGTCGACACCTCGCCGACTTTAAAAAGGGGCAGGATGTTTAGGGGGAGGATGTGAGGAAAAACCTTTTTGCCCAGAGGGTGGTGACAATCTGGAATGCGTTGCCTGGGAGGGTGGTAGAGGCAGGTTGCCTCACATCCTTTAAAAGGTATCTGATTGAACACTTGGCACATCATAATATTCAAGGCCACGGGCCAAGTTCAGGTAAATGGGATTAGGTAGATAGCTCAGGTGTTTCTCACGGTGCAGTGCAAACTCAATGGGCCCTAGGGCCTCTTCTGCTCTGTATGATTCTATGATGTTCATTCTCTGTTAGAACAATAACAACCATTTATTTCTTCAAATAATCATTCTTATCCTATATTACAGTCCTGGTTATGAGCAATCCGGATGCTGTCTTCCTTAAACTGCAAGTCACTGAAACAATCCCAACACATTTCCATTCTGCACTTAAGATTACATGTTCACCATCTCTGTCCCTGCCTTGCTCGACTATTCATGGGTTGTTAGAAAATTAATTTCAAAACCTTGCACTGCAGCATCTCACTGTGATCTCCTGCAGAAAATTCACACCACTAAAACAAACCAAAATCTTATTCTGTGCTTCCTCAACCATTATGCTCCTATCCTCTGGAACTTCCTTCCCTGAGCATCTCCACTTTGTCCTTTAAAAGCCTCCTCTGGCCTTTTCTGGTTTTTGCTTCCATCTCACCCTTCCTGACCTCTTACCTTTCTCCCTCTGCTTAATACCCATTCACCGCCCACTGCTCTAGGGAGCACTTTGCAAAATCTCTGCGTAGGCTGTGAGCATTCCCAAAAATCAAGAGTTAGACTCAAATTTCCGTGTCACCTTTGCACAAAAAAATTATAAAGAGGCAAATTCAGCTTGGAATACAGGCTGACCCTCTGCACAAACAGAGAATGGGGAGTTTAGATCTTCTCATTTGTGTTGTTGCAATTCCAGCAGGATTCAAATAACATCAAATGGAAAATTCAGGCTGGAATGCCTGCTGCCCCTTAATAAACTTTACTCATTGCTCTTAAAAGACAAAGTCAGGGTTCCGAGCTAACAGCCTGAGCAGTGATTAAAATCTGAATAAGCTCACCAAGTGCTTACTTAAGATGATTAATTGGAGCTTAACAGAATACAGTACCATAGTAATTGCAGCATTTAAAATGTTCTGCTATGTTCTGGATCTTCTAAAAGACGGGTAATGTCACAAAAGGTCCACTCTAGATTCACCGCTAAGGGTGTGGCACTAACCAGATCTGTTCGTACCTAGTTCAGCGCCGTAATTAGTTTCCATTCTAATGTTTATAGGCTGTATCTTTCAAATGATGCAAAGTTAGTATCCTTGAGGAAATTTTCAGGAGAGGCTTACCCAACGGTCCCTGTCCGGTCATCCTGGCAGGCTCGTTTCACTTTGGGATTAAATATATCCTTGGTATGTAGAGCAGCTTCTTTTGTGAAACACTGAAAAAAAAGTGTCAAATCACATTAAAATCGTGAAAACTGAAGGCAATCTCCAGTCTGCCCCCGGTTAGCCCAGCTGAAGGGAGCAAGAGTCCAATACCCCTTGGCTAAAAAAGGAAACACATACAGGCAAGGGGTTTCTGTTCTGAATCACCATCTAGTAACCTCGGCTCAACATTTGTGTGTGTGGATAACGTACAAACATAGGATGAGGTTTGAGCAAATAACTGGCACACACAATCTACGCTCACATGGGAAGAATGATCACATGTACATCTATGGGCAGCATGACGGCACAGTGGTTAGCATTGCTGCCTCATAACTCCAGAGACCCGGGTTCGATTCCCGGTTTAGGTTACTGTCTGTGTGGAGTCTGCATGTTCCCCGCGTGTTTGCATGGGTTTCCTCCAGGTGTTCCGGTTTCCTCCCACAATCCAAAGAGGTGAAGGTTAGGTGGATTGGCCATTCTCAGTTGCCCCTTAGTGTCCCACGGTGTGCAAATTAAATGGATTAGTCATGGTAAATGTGTGGGGTTTCAGGTCATCAACTTAAATTGCCTCTTTCCCATTGTAAAAAGGATAGCGCGGGGCAGAGGGCCTGGGTAAGATGTCCTATCAGAGAGTCGGTGCAGGCTCAATGGGCTGAATGACCTCTTCTGCACTGTAGGGACTCTATGATAATACATGGCACCAAAAGATCAACCTGCAACAGAGAGAGTCCCTTCAGGAAGGAAGGGACAAAATTTGGAGAAGGTTAGAATTAGAGTCACAAGGTTCAGATTTCAAATGCCACTCCAGGGCTTGAGCACAAAAAATCAAGGTTGATACTCCAATGCTGGAGTGAGGGATGGCAGCACTGTCAGAGATGCTGCCTTTCAGATGAGATGGTAAAGCAAGGCCTGTCCACCTGTTCAGGTGGATGACGAATCCTCTGGAGCTATTTTAAAGAAGAGCAGGGGAGTTATCCTCAATGTTCTGGCCAATATTTAAGCCTCAATCACAACAAATGAATATTGGGTCATTATCACATTGCTTTTTGTGGGAGTTTGCTAAGCACAAATTGGCTCTTGTGTTACATTACAACAGCCACTACACATTAGAAGTACTTCATTGGCTGTGAGATGTCTAGGGACGCACACACGCACCATCCATCATATTCTAAGAAGGGAGTTAAGATATTAGACTTTTCCCGATGTCATTCCAGGAGAATCCATTGAATCCTTACAGTGCAGAAGGAGGCCATTTTGTCCATCGACATTGCGCCAACTCTCCAAAAGAGCATCTTGTTCAGGCATCCAACACCCCCCACCATCACTACAGCCACTTCTTTGCTGTGTTGCTACTTTACATCAACAGTAATAAAGCCTCCAATGGAAGTTCAAATACAGTGCATCCAATTTATTATTATACTTATGATGTGTGAGTGGTTTTATCATAATACCTTCACATAGTACTGGGACATCATGCATGCTGTCTTTCCCCAAACATATTGGATAACATGAAGATTATTGGAATTGCTGATAGTGCCAGGGATCATCAGAGGGTACAAGATATAGATAAATTGGAGAAATGGCAGATAGAGTTTAATCAGGACAAATGCAAGGTGATGAATTTTGGAGAATCAAATTTAGGTGTAAATTATACTGTAAATGGTAAAGCCTTTAGGAATATTAACATACAGAGGGAGCTGGGCACGCAAGTCCACAGTTCCCTAAAAGTGGCAACACAGTGGGCCAAGGTGATCGAGAAGGCATATAACATGCTTGCCTTCATTGGCCAGGGCACTGAGTACAAGAATTAGGAAATCATGTTGCAGCTATATAAAAGCTTGGTTAGGCCGCATTTAGAGAATTGCATGCAATTCTGGTCACCACACTAGCAGAGAACGTGAAAGATTTGGAGAGAGTGCAAAGAAAGTTTACAGCATGTTGCCTGGTTTCAAAGGTGTTGACTATGAGGAGAGGTTGAATAAACTAAGATTGTTTTCACTGGAAAGACAGAGGCTGAGGTGAGACCTGATAGAGGTCTGCAAAATTATGAGAGGCACAGTCAGAGGCTTTTTCCCAAAGATGAAAGTGCCAATTATAAGGAGGCACAGGTTCAAGGCGAAAGGGGGAAAGTTTTAGGGAGATGTGCGGGGGAAGCTTTAATGCAGAGAGTGGTGGGTGCCTGGAACGCACTGCCAGAGATGATGGAAGCAGGTACATTAGCAACATTGAGAGACATCTGGAAGGGTGCATGAATAAGGAGGGAATAGAGGGATAAGGACCGAGTAAGGGCAGAAGGTTCTTTTTGTCATTTATTTAGGGCATCATAGTTAGCATGGGCTTGGCAGGCCAAAGGACCTATTTCTGTGTTCTACTTTTCTTTGTTCTATATCACCTCTATATGAACTCACTGTTAAAACATGTTGGCTGTCTGATTGCTTAGGAAACCGCTTCATTCTTCTTGTCCAATCATGTCAGCTGCTGCCTGCTGTCAAACACATTCTCTTTAAGTGCTGGTTGCTTCAGATACTATATCATCACCCTGAGAGATAGATGGCCATCTTATCCAGGTCTAATCTCTCAGTGTGCCAACTAACCTTTGTTGGAGCAGACCTTAGATATCATGAATCTTGATCTCAAAAGTTCTCTTAATTCATTCGATCAAAACATTGAAGCCAGAACAGAGAGTCTTGAAGAAAATGGAGCCCAAGTTGTGACTGATATGTATTGCTGTGAGGTTGTTCCTACAGTTCTTCCAGGCCCAAAAAGAGGAGCAACATGTTGAAATGCTGCCCAAAAGAATTAGCCCCATTTATTAAAAATGAGAGGTATTTTTGAGACTGCCCACCTGTCAGTGAGTGAACCAGGATCAAAGCATAAGAGCAGATTAGAATTAGCCCTGGGGTAGGCCTCTACTTTCATATCCCTTAAGAACATGAGGATTAAAGCCAGAGTAGGCCACTCAGCCCTTCAAACCTGCTCTGCCATTCAATACAACCATGGCTGATTTTATACTGTAACTCTACCTGCTCACACTATCCTCACATCCTGTAAGAACATAAGAAATAGGAGCAGGACTTGGCCATTTGGCCCTTCTCCCTTAATGCTGCCCTACTTAATAATACCCAGGTTATCTCCTCAAACATACAAAGGCTTTGAAAATCCCTGTTGTCTACATCAGTCTTGCTGGACTCTAATTTGTTATACGATTGTGTTCTGTCTTAAATCCAAAGTGATTTTCACATTTTGCCAGATTCCAAAGCACATTTAACAGGAAATCCCACCGTATATCCAGCAAGATTATCTTAGAAGGGCAACAAGACTAAATATTGAGCCATAAAGATTGTCATCTGAATTGGTTGCATTTTTAGAATGGCCATGTATGGTCAACATTCAGCCAACTGTTGACTGGATCATTCCAAAGAGTGTGTTTCTAAGAATGTTAAGCATGTGCTGATACATAAGATTATGAGGGGCGTACATGCCAGGGACAGGCTTCTGACATGTTACCATTCTGAAGCTATCTTCAGGTTCACCAACTTCTTCCTGGCTTATTTCCATCCAGATTAGATTCTGTATATTGCACTGACTCTGAGTACAATCATCTCTCATGTTTGCTGAACTAATCCTTTTTAAGTCTCATAGGGGACTCTGCGAGTGAGAAACTCCAGAATTTTGCTGTCAAAACTAATGGCTTTTTTTTGGACAGCCTCCATTTTACGTGACTGTTTTAACACCAGCTTCTGGCCTGAGCTCTCCTCTGCCATTGCAATGGTTTAAGTATCTCTTTAATCCATTTGAACACTGCTTAACAATCCAGTGCTCCATCAAACAGCCAGCTGTGTGCAGATGGAGGCTCACATAGTTTTATACGTCCGGTTCAAGATTATGTTAAACATTCATAGGCAGGCATAAATTCACCCAAAGCTTTCAGTGCTTCATGGTTAAACATTGAGCAGGATATCAATAATGATTTCGAGACATATGAGGCCCTATTTTATCATTTTGATTCTAAGTGCTGGGTGGGCTTGAAACTGGGAGTACTTCAGATATGACTTTTAGACCCATTCTGAGGCGCCCTCACAGGCACTCTGCCTGCACAAATATCAGTGATTCTGACTAGTGCTGCATAAACTTGTGGGTGGGGCTTAACGCAACCAAAATCCTGCAGCTCCGATCAGTGTCTCCAACTGTGCATGCGCAAAACCAAAGTGATAGAATGCTGCTCCCCATCCACAATGCTCCTGGGCTGGATAATGCCTCCTCCTGGCCCTCATAGAGATTGCTCCACCCCCACAACATTACTGACCTCCTTATCCCCCCACCCCTTCTTTCACCTAGACCGATCGCAGGCCCCTCCCACCCTCCCCCCTCACCAACCTCAAACAGAGTGAAAGCAGGCCCCACCTTCCACTCCACTGATCTCAGGCAGAGTGGCAGCAGTTCCCCCTTCCTCCTCACCGATCTCAGGCAGAATAGCAGCAGTCCCCTTTTCCTCCCCACCGATCTCAGGCACAGTGGCGGCGGTTCCCCCTTCCACCTCACCAATCTCAGGCAGAGTGGCAGTGGACCCACATTCTCCCCCACCAATTTCAAGCAGAGAACCTAGCTCCTCACTAATTGGAGCACCCGAATCAGACTTATATAGAGCATGTCTATTTTGTGCCGATTCTGGATGGATGAACGTGGTGGTAAACAGGGGAGTGCCGGTAAACTTGGGCACGTAGCCCATTAAGTTAATTTAAATACACGCAAATGTATTTAAATGCATTTGCCCGTTTCGGATGTGGTCCCGATCGCGACCATTTTTGGGCCTTGGTAAAGGGGGAACTGGCACAGAGGTGGGCGTATATCGCACCATTTGCCTCATGCCCAACTTTACCAAGTTTTCGCAATCGAAAATGGGCACAACGCAATGGTAAAATCGGGCTCATGAATTCACATCCTATTAGGTACATTCAGGTATTGCTTTGCTGGTTTTGGCATGCAGACTTCAGCGACAAATACGCAACTTCAAGGCCACACAACAAGAAATAACCTTGGCTCTAACTAGATAGCTAAACCTCTGCAGATGAAGGAACCCGCCAAGAAGTGATAAAAGCTTTCTTGTTGAAAGGCAAGTCTAGACCTGGATCAGAAAAAGACTCTTTGACATAACATTTCAAAAACCTTTTGAAGAGTAACAGCTTGAGGTGAAAGCAGTTCAGTAATACTGAGACTGGAGTAAAAATGTTGTTGCAGATCATTTTGACTGAGTCCTGTTCAAACATATGGGGCCCTATTTTAGGTGGAATCAAAACTATGCCACCCACTATCCTGAGGCTTGAAGCACTTTAATTTCTGTGGCATTTTTTTAAAATTGCCATTTCTTTTGCACGCGAATGAAAAGAAGGCCCTCGAAATTATCATGAGGAAGAATTATATGAATGCTCGGCACATTCATCTGAAGCTTCTTCCTTCATTGTTGTGGCAGAGATGGGACCAATTATTTTAAACAGGCTAATAGTACAAATAACACACATTAAGTTTTCAAAATGACAGCATAATTTCGAGAACATCATGTAAATTTTGTGACTTTAAAGTCACACTTGTAGCAGCTTAAAAACATACACTCATTCTCGAGTGAATTGAGAGGTTTTGAGAAAAGAACCACTTTTACCATCTATCCCCTGTCCATAACAGAGTGGAGTAATGTGACTAAGTACGAGCAAGAAGGGAAATACAAACTTAGGGGTGCTCTACAAAGTCAGACTCAGTTCATGCTCATCCACCTCTTCCATTTTCCTATTTCACCCTTTTTCCTCCTCTCCTCTCCTGAGTGCCCATGGGGTGGCACAGTGGTTAGCACTGCTGACTCACAGCATCAGGGACTCAAATTTGATTCCCGGCTTGGATCACTGTCTGAGCGGAGTTTGCACGTTCACCCCATGGGTTTCCTCCTACAGGCTGAAAGACGTGCTGGTTAGTGTATTGGTCATGCTAAATTCTCCCTCAGTGTACTCGAACAGGTGCTGGAGTGGGGCGACTAGAGGATTTTCACAGTAACTTCATTGCAGTAAGCCTACTTGTGACACTAATAAAATCAAAAAAAAAGTGCAGCTTCATGCAGTTTTATATCCCTCCAGTCCTTCCCCCAAATACATCCATCGGAATAGATAGTGAACATCTCTGCAGGCTACCACCCACAGAGGCCATCAGAGCTATGGTCAATCATATACAATGTATGATTACATTCTCACTTTCCAGCATGGTCTGTTAGATATTCTTAATTATGTTCACTCCAGTGTTCCATTGTAATTGCTATCATGAGAGAAAAATAAAGCTGTCATAATACCAACAACAACCCATTTGTTTTTAATAGATTACTATTGGTGTTCATTGAATAGAATACAAAATAGAATCCCTGCTGTACAGAAGGCGGCCATTTGGCCCTTCAAGCCTGCACCAACAAAAAATCCCACCCAGGCCTGATCCCTGTAACCTCACCTATTACGCTGCTCATCCCCCTGACACTATGGGGCAACTTAGCATGGCCAATCCACCTAACGCACACATCTTTGGACACTCAGAAAGCCATGGCCAAGGTGTATTTTTAAGAAACTTGAATTAGTTCTTCTTCACTTCTCTCCATAGTGCCACAATCTCCTTCACAAGTGGGGCAAGGAGACAGGTCCCAAAGTCCATCCCAGCCAGAATGAGGATCAAGACCTATCCTATTGGCACCAATCTGATCCACATTAGCCATCCAGCACCCCCCTCCCCCCATTAAGGAGTCCAAGTTGCCGGGGCTGTGACAGCATACGCATTTATATGAAACTTGTAGCCGGGAGCTGTGGTTAGAGGATAGCTATAGTGGAGGCTCCAAATTCTTTCCATCGTATGCTGGCCAGGAATCTCTCTTGCTCTTAGCACCTGTCATTGGCACATGGAGGGAGGATTTATAATTTGATACTCAAGCTATTTGGCTGTGTGATGAGCACATCTTCCTTTGGCAGTCAAATGCTAGGGTGGGACTTGAACCCCAAGCTTCCAGCTCGGAGGGCAGGGGCAGTACCTGCTGTACCACAGAGCCTCCTTGAATTAGTTAGATACTTTTAATTATAAATGGTTGCCTTAACTGTTAAGTGCAGAGATGTATTGCAGTGGTGAATCTCTGGAATTCTCTGCCCGTTGAAGTGGTGGAGGCTACCTCGTTAAATATTTTTAAGACGCGGGCTGATGGGTTTTTGATAAGAGAGGGGATTAAGGGTTACGGGAAGAGGGCGGGAATGTGGAACTGAGCCACGACAGATCAGCCATGATCTTATTGAATGGCGGGGCAGGCTTGAAGGGCCAGATGGCCTACTCCTGCTCCTATTTCTTATGTTCTTATGTTCAATTGCTTTGCCAGTGGAGAATGGCCTTGGTTGCGATAATGTGCATTACGTGCACATTGGTAGATAGAAATGTATCAACATTACATTCAGTGTGTATTCTTCTGGTGCATTTAATTGATTCTATTAGGAAGCCTCTTTTCTTTGCCCAAGAATCCATCTACAGATATGGCAATCAGTCTTCTATACTAACTGTATAGTGTGAATGATCAGAAATCTAAACATCAAAACAAAAACAAGTTTAAAAAATCTGAAATGCTCATTCTGAATGCTGGGATTTGGTTACACAGAGGAGTTTGCATTGGGCAACATTAACTTACTGACATGAATTTCAATTCCAAGTGGCATGTTGACAGTTACAAGTGTGTTCATTTTTTACAATAAGCAGATCTTGTCACCTGTCATCCACAAGCTGAATGTTTATTGATAATTCTCCCTTCACAGCGGGGCTATTGTGCTGCAGTCTCCTTCTTTGACGGAGACAACTATATCCACATTGGAAATAGCCAGACGTTTTGCTAACAGTGTTCTACATTCACAAGTTGAATTTGTATATAAACTACTGCAAGTCACTCATGGTATCATCAAACCTCAGCTTGTGTTCATGTAACTATTGTATTGCTCGTAGATATTCCAGGGTCTATGATATATTTCTAGTGTTTGCTGTCAACATCTCAGATCCCAATCAGCACTATTATCCTGTTACTGCACATCACAGAGCTCCCACCTTTACTGTGTGAACTGGGAGGCAGACAACACTGCTGTATGAATCTGACACACACTTGTTATCTGGACTGTTAGAAAAGATAAATTTCAGGAATCTTTGACACATTTTACAATCTGGTTATTAGCCCATCAAAAAGCTATCCATAATCCTCATATCACTAATTCCTCCAACCCTGCAAAGATATAAAGGTGACATTTGATTATTGAGACATAGACAATGTTGTGCTCTGTTATATATAAACGGTTCTGAAAAAAATGCAAGAAGGTGGTCCAAACAGGGCCAAGAAGTTCGACTTACCGAAGGTAGATCCGGTATGATTCGATCTCTTCTGACTGGTGGAAGTACACTCATGATTGGCTGCTACACTCTGCAGAGGGAATGAGACATTGCAAATTATGACTTTTTGTTTATTGAACATTGAGTATATTTGCATTGCAATGCTACTTTGTATGGTAAAGCATTCATTGTTTCTCTGGTCTAATCTTTCTTTGGAGAGAAATGGCACTAAGATGACATGCCTGGAAGGTGGGAACCAAGTCGCACTTCAGTGAAAACCTAATAAGCTGATATCTGAACCATCGGGTCTACAGTGCATGGAGAGCAGCATTGACAATCAGAACAGTCAATCTGCTTTACCGAAGGGACCTCAAAAGATATTCACATGCAGATCCATCTCAGTGGTCATCTTTACTGATGATAGTGGCCATCTTTACTGGCATTAGGAGCCATCATTAATGGTGCAGTGTCCTCTTTAATGGTGGCAATGGCCATCTTTAATGATGGCAGTGACCACCTTTAATGGTGGCAGTGGCCACCTTTAATTGCGGAAGTGGCCATCTTTAATGGCGGCAGCGGCCATCTTTAATGGCAGCAGTGGCCATCTTTAACGGTGACAGTGGCCACCTTTAATGGAGGCAGTGGCCATGTGTAATGATGGCAGTGGCCATCTTTAATGGCGGCAGTGGCCACCTATAATGGCAGCAGTGGCCATCTTTACTAGCAGCAGTGGTCATCTTTAATGGTGACAGTGGCCACCTTTAATGGCGGCAGTGGCCATCTTTAATGATGGCAGTGACCACCTTTAATGGCAGCACTGGCCACCTTTATTGGCAGCAGTGGCCATCTTTAATGGCGGCAGGGGCCATCTTCACTAGCGGCAGGGGCCATCTTTACTAGCGGCAGGGGCCATCTTTACTAGCGGCAGGGGCCATCTTTATTGGTGGCAGCTATGATGACAGTGCTTATGTTCACTGTGGGCTGGGCTTCTTCCCACTCAGTTCCAGGCAGATGGCACTATTTCAAAGAAGAGTCAGGGGCTTCTCCCCAGTTTCCTGACCAGTATTCATCCCTCAAGAAACAGATTATCCGGTTACTATCACGTTGCTGTTTCACTCATTAAAAGAACATTGATGGCACACAGATGTTGGTCTGTGATGCCAACTCAACCAAAGCAGAAACTGAAGCAGAATCCATTGTGCCAATGAATGGAATGCCCTAACTGGAAAGTCAGCTGCAAGTGCCCTCACTCTATAGTGATTCCACTTATTTCTCCCACGAGATAACCTTTAGGTGGTCCTTAATGCTAACACTCAGAAAGGACTGTGCCTCATTAGTGGGTAAATGTTTCCTCAGAGCATGAAGATCTGTTAGTATTAACAAATTAAATTATAAGGAAATGAATGGAATGTTGAGTTAATCTTTATTCGTGGCTCTCCAGGTTCTAGAATACACACCAATACCTTGAATGGAACAAAAATGAGGAGGAATGTAACATGGACTGCTAAGGTCCAGAAGATCCTAAACTCTGCCTCTGCCAGATGCTCCCTGGACTAACTGCAATCTATAACAAGGAAAGAAATATTCCACAGGGTAGTCACTTGGTTTGAAGAATTAAACTCTCCACAATGAAACTTGTAGAAATGCAGGGTAGGAAAATTCAAAAAAGACAAAGCAAATAAGAAATAGGAGTATGATTAAAAAGGGAGTGGTGTGGTTGCACAGTAGTTAGCACTCAAAGCTCCAGAGACATGAGTTCAATTCCTGGTTTGGGTCACTGTCTGTGTGGAGTTTGCACATTCTCCCAGTGCCTGCATGGGTTTCCTCCAGGTGCTCTGGTTTCCTCCTACAGTCCAAAGATGTGCAAGTTAGGTGCATGGCCATGTTAAATTGTCCCTTAGTGTCCCAGGATGTATGGGTTAAAGGGATTGGCGGGGTATATATCTGGGGTTACGTAAATAGGGCCGAGGTGGGATTTTTGTCTGTGCAGACTCTACAGTGCAAACCCTAAGTGCAGATGGGCTGAATGGCCTCCTTTTGCATTGTAGGGTTTCTGTAGTTTTTAAAGTATTGTGGGTGCTGGGATTTGAAACAAAAACAGAAAATGCTGGAAAATCTCAGCAGGTCTGACAGTATCTTTGGAGAGAATAAAGCCAACGTTTTGAGTCTAGATGACCCTTGTTCAGAGCTCAGATAGGAGTAACAATAGAACTAAATTGTGCACCTTAAACAGTAAGACCGATAGGGAGGTCTTGTGGCACAGTGAAGCTCTGTGTTCGAGTCCAACACCAGGATTTGTTGGCCAAGGAAGGAGCATTCATAACATAGTTCAACAGGCTAATGACCAGCTCAGAAATCTTTCACCTCACTATTCCTCAAAGGGGAAAACCCAGTGTGTCTGTGAAGATGTGCTATAAAAAACAAGACAGTTTCAATGGGAGGCATAATCTTCATTCCCCATCCTACTTTCAACCCCAGGTTCAGACACACCTCACGCATTCTAGAACTATGGAGTAAATATTCCAAATCAGGTTGTCAGCACAATGTTACAATTCAACCTTGACACTGAATTCACTGGGGACAATCCAGAACTATGACTGTTTATCCACAAGGTCTCATTAAGATTGGATTTTTGACAGAATGGTAGCCTTGTGTGCGTACTCAACTAAATCCGGTCCCCAGTCATCTTGCAGACAATTTATCTTGGGAAAAATTGCAGACAAGAGTCAGAAGTGAAGGGAGAGAGATCTGTTATGTGAACAGAAAGTGCTGGAAAATCCCAGCAGGTCTGACAGCATTTGTGGAAAGGGAATAGAGCCAGAGAGATACAGTGGCATAGTGGTTAGCACTGCTGCCCCATGTATCAGGGACCTGGGTTCAACTCCGACCTCGGTCACTGTCTGTGTGAAGTTTGCATGTTCGCCCTATGTCTGCGTGAGTTTACTCTGAATCTTTGGTTTCCTCTCACAGTCCGAAGATGTGTGGGTTAGGTTGATTGGCTATGCTAAATTGACCCCAGTGAGAGGGGGAATTAGCAGGGTAAATATGTGGGGTTACGGGAATAGGGCCTTGGTGGGATTGCGGTCAATAGAGACTCGATGGGCTGAATGGCCTCCTTCTGTACTATAGGGATGCAAAGAGCAGAAAGTGGAATCGTTGTGGGTGGAGATTAGGAACAGCAAAGGGAGGAAGACGCTGGTGGGTGTCGTCTATAGGCCCCTGAATAATGATCCGGAGATGGGGCGGGCTGTTAACGTTCAAATAAGTGCGGCGTGCAGGAATGGGACGGCGATAATTATGGGGGATTTCAATCTACATATTGATTGGTCGACCCATGTTGGACGCGGTGGGCTCGAGGAGGAGTTCTTGGAATGCTGCCAGGATAGTTTCCTTGAACAGTGTGTGTTAGAGCCGACAAGGGAGCGAGCTATCTTGGATCTGGTGTTATGTAATGAGGCGGGTAGAATTAGGGACCTTGTGGTGAAGGATCCTCTTGGGGAGAGTGATCATTGTATGGTGGAGTTTCTGGTGCAGATGGAGGAGGAGAAAGTGGGTTCCCAGACACACGTCCTTTGTTTGAATAGAGGGGAGTATGGTAGGATGAGAGAAGAATTGGCGAATGTTGACTGGGGGAGCGCGTTGGAAGGTAGGTCTGCTGAGGAGCAGTGGAGGATCTTTAAGGAGATCTTTCTTGGTGCTCAGCAGAAATTTATTCCGATGGTTAAAAAGGACCGTAGGAGGAGAGGTAATAAGCCATGGATAACGAAGGAGGTGAAGGAAAGTGTTAAATTAAAAGCGGAGGCGTTTAGAGTAGCTAAGAGTAGTGGGCGAGAAGAGGATTGGGAGAGGTTTAAATGTCAACAAAGATTGACAAAGAAGTTGATGAAGAAGGGTAGGAGAAACTATGAAGCTGGGCTAGCGCTTAATATAAAAAAGGATAGCAAGAGTTTTTATAAATATATAAAAAGGAAGAGGCTGGCTAGGGTGAACGTTGGACCCTTAGAGGATGAGGGGGGGACTTAGTGGTAGGGGATGGGGAAATGGCTGAGGTCTTGAATAACTTTTTTGTTTCGGTCTTCACGGAGGAGGACGTGAATAATTTGCCGGGTGTTAGCGATGGAAAGGTGGTAGGACTGGAGGGTCTCAATGACTTTATTGTTACTAGAGAGGCGGTGCTCGACAGACTGGAGGGACTGATTGTGGACAAGTCCCCAGGACCGGATGGAATGCATCCGAGGGTTCTGAAAGAAATGGCGGAGGTGATAGTGGATGCCTTGGTGGTTATTTTCCAAACGTCACTGGATTCCGGGGAAGTGCCGGAAGATTGGAAAACGGCTAATGTTACGCCATTGTTTAAGAAGGGTGGCAGGCAAAAGGCAGGGAATTATAGGCCGGTTAGTTTAACATCTGTTGTAGGTAAAATGTTGGAATCCGTCATCAAGGAGGAAATAGCGAGGCATCTTGAGGGGAATTGCTTGATAGAGCAGACGCAGCATGGTTTCGTTAAGGGGAAGTCATGTCTGACAAATTTATTGGAGTTCTATGAGAATGTGTCTAGGGCGGTGGATAGAGGAGAGCCTGTGGATGTGGTCTTTCTTGATTTTCAGAAGGCGTTTGACAAGGTACCTCACAAGAGGTTATTGCAGAAGGTAAGGGGGCATGGAGTTGGGGGTAGGGTGTTAGCATGGATAGAGGATTGGTTGTCAAATAGGAGGCAGAGAGTGGGGGTTAATGGGTGCTATTCGGATTGGCGGTTGGTGACGAGTGGAGTGCCCCGGGGGTCGGTGCTGGGGCCTCAGCTATTTACCATTTACATAGATGATCTGGAGGAGGGAACCGAGTGTATGGTGTCGAAATTTGCTGATGACACCAAGATTGGTGTAACGGCAAATTGCGCGGAGGATGTGGAGAGTCTGCAGAAGGATCTAGATAGGCTGGGCGAATGGGCCAGGAACTGGCAAATGGAATTTAATGTTGGCAAGTGTGAGGTGGTCCACTTTGGTAGGAATAATGGTAGGAAGGACTATTACTTACGGGGCGAAAAACTGCAGCAGGCGACGGTGCAGAGGGACCTCAGGGATGAGTCACAAAAACCCAGCCTGCAGGTGCAGCAGGTGGTCAGGAAGGCTAATGGGATGCTGGCCTTCATAGCGAGGGGGATTGAATATAAAAGTAGGGAGGTCTTGCTGCAGCTGTATAGGGCATTGGTGAGGCCGCAGCTGGAGTACTGTGTGCAGTTTTGGTCATCGCACTTACGCAAGGATATTTTGGCCTTGGAGGGAGTGCAGAGGAGGTTTACTAGGCTGATACCGGAGTTGAGGGGGTTGAGCTATGAGGAGAGGCTGAATAAACTAGGCTTGTACTCGTTAGAGTTTAGAAGAATGAGGGGAGATCTCATTGAGACATATAAGATGATGATTGGGATGGATAGGATAGAGGTGGAGAGACTCTTCCTGCTCAGAAAGGACAGTAGGGCTAGGGGGCACAGCCTCAAGATAAAGCGGGGGAGCGGTTTAGAACGGAGTTGAGGAGGAACTTCTTCACTCAAAGGGTGGTGAATCTCTGGAATTCTCTGCCCATTGAGGTGGTGGAGGCTGCCTCGCTAAATATTTTTAAGACGCGGGTTGATGGGTTTTTGATAAGCGAGGGGATTAAGGGTTATGGGGAGAGGGCGGGAATGTGGAACTGAGCCACGACAGATCAGCCATGATCTTATTGAATGGCGGGGCAGGCTCGAAGGGCTAGATGGCCTACTCCTGCTCCTATTTCTTATGTTCTTATGATGATATACGTGCTGATTAAGTGCATTGGCTATGCTATATTCTCCCTCAGGTTTACCCGAACTGGTGCTGGACTGTGGCGACTAGGAGATTTTCATAGTAATTTCATCGCAGCGTTTTGTAAACCTATTTATGACACTACAAATAAACTTTTTAAAAAGCTTTTGGAGTCTGGCTGACGCTTTGTTAGCTAAAATCTGTTAGCAAGATGATCAAGAGAGCCAAGCTTTTGAGGTCTAAATCAGTGTCCCTCTCCGTTCCTTACCACAAGCCCCTTTCCCCCCAATCCCTTCCCTTAGTCTTGCTTCTCCCGAATATTCCCATCCGAAGGGTTTCCAGACTCTTGCCCCGGAGCCCAATCTCAAATCGTCATCACCACCACCCCCCACCCTCCCCTTTGCTCCTCTCCGGAAACTACAAAACATGACTTCCTCAAGACTGGAAGAAAGCCAAAGTAAATGTTACAATGAACGATTAAGACGAAGTTTGTATTAGTGGGGTTGCATCCATGGCAAACGAGCCTTAGCGTGCACTCTCCTGTTTACTATTCTGTCAGCCGAACACAAAGTAACAACATGGGGAAAAAAAGCCGCAGTTCTTGCTTGGTTTTACAAAATAACAATCTTGGCTTGTGGATTTCTTTTCCTCCAACTTTGTATCAGTAAGAAAACTCCACACAATTAAACTGATACTCACCCCCGCTTACCAGTAGTGCCTGACTTAAGTAAGAAATGTTAAATAAATAAGTGCGCTTAAGTCGATTTCTTTTTCAAAATCACAGTTAAATCCGACAAAGATGGTTTAAACGACCGTCCACAGATCCAGGGAGTGAATCATGGAATAACATTATCCTCTGCATACCAGGGATCAAACCGCGCGGAGACAGGAATTTGGGACGAGAGTTTCTTTTAACTTTTGCTCGTTACCTGGTCGATTTCTGTGAAACTGACACTCGAGGCGTTTTGTTTTTTTTTTGTAACTCCTTTTCCGAGTCGGTTAGTGGCTGGTTCAGCTGGATGCGGTTCCTACGGACGAATCTGCTTAATCTTCGCCTCGGAGATTGTCCCAACGTGGCTGGGTCTCTGTCTCGCTCCCTCTCTCTCTTTCTTTCTCACAAGAGTAGGATTGACTTTGTCCCAGATTCCCAAATCCCCGCAAGGCGCCCAGCTAGAATCGGCAGCTGTTTCCCATTCCCTGTTCTAGAACTCCCTCCTGCTTGTTCCCAGGAATCACAGCAAGGACTGAATATTTCACCCAGAGAGATCACATCCTTTTACACATTTGGTATTGGGAGGAGTGCTATACTTTCCCAAATGTTACGAGAATTGAATAAGCGAAAAAAAAACATGTTTTTCCCTCTGCTATTCGGCATCATCTTGTGCCCGTATTTACAAAACGCCTTTAAGTCTAGAAGTTAAATTATTGTTGATAAAAGCGAATAATTGTCCTATCTGCTGTTTCTACCGGATTGTTTAAAATAAATTAAAGTCCCGCTCAATAGAACAGACAAGAGCGATGCAGTCTTGAACGGTGAACCACTGGTTTGCGAATATTGCCAACAGCAGTGTCTAAACCTTGTATATCCTTCGGGAAGCGGCTGGTTTCCAAATGACCAGATCTGATTGTATTATCAAACCATGCCAGAGATCTGGCGTTACTCAGTTGGTAAACTGCTCAGTGTAGATTCTGAGCTAACAATGCATTTTACTGTTTAAAGCGCATATTTTTTTGCAGTGCACAAGGGTCAACTCCACAGTGAAAGCCACCCAGATGTGAATGGATAAATGGGGCTGGACGAATATACAGAGTTCTGATCATTGTGTAAAGCTTTTTAGCTTGGAGGAAATTGGAAGGCTCCTCTGTAAAACTGATGGATAATCAGAATATTACAGTGACCTATTCAAGAGTGGATGAACTCATGGGATATTCTATGATTGAATGTAATTGTGAGAATTGGATATCATAAACTCAGAATCATGAATAGCTGGGAGTGAGTTACAGGCTGAAATTTGATTGAAGATGTTAGCTGTTTTATCGACAGAGTTAAAGATACCTGTGAATGAGTGTTGCGGCCTTTGATGTTCAGCCTTTTAATTTAATCACAACTTTGTTCTCTTCAAGTAACCAAGACCAAGTCACTGAGATCTCTTAAACAACTGTTATAATGCAGGCTGTAAGGAGAACCCTGGAAAGTCACAGTCTGTAACAAGCTAGAATATAGAATTGAGGAATACATAAGCAGTTGTAGTTTCAAATTTGATTACAAGTAATCAAGGTATCTCTGTCCACTCACAGCTATTTATTGAGGTTATATTGTGCATAAGATAGATATTAAAACCAATCACAATCATTTCACCCCTGCTAATTATAATATCTAATCAGTGTGAAGACTTAATCATGTGAGCTGACCTAATTCATAATTGTTACAAGTTATCATTGATGTCCCAGTTTGTGTCTGTGTTTGTGGATATCACTCTCTCCTCCCATATCCAGATATTTGATTTAATTAATTTTCACAGATGCTTATCTGTGTCGACTTCTGTAAAGACCTCTGGTTTTTCTCATAGCAGTTTATGTGATTTTTAAACGTGTGTGATTATTAACCCTTTCAATGAGTTACAGGCTGGAATTTAATTGAGCAGTTAAAGTGCATGGTATTGATGTATTTAAAGAAAGCTGGATAAAAAATGAGGGACAAAAGAATAAACGTGATGCTGGGATGAAATGAAACAAGGTGAATTGATGCTCATGTGGAGGTGGAAGAATTCCACGGGTCAATTGGGCAAAATGGCTAGTTTTGATCCTATGCGTCTATATAAATATCACTCTATATATTGTGGAGGTCTTGTGTCACAGTAGGGGTTTGCATCCCATCCAGGACTTGATGGCTAAGGAAGGTGCATTTATAACATGGCTAACAGGTTGAGTATCAACATGCAAAATCCTTCCAACACATCAATGGCAGTCTATAGAGCTGGAGAGATTCTTAGTCAACCAAGCTTGCTGTAGAGTGGCACCCCTCAAGCTATAAGCCTCTGAGGACAGGCTAGCGACCTGTCTTTGGAGAAGTTTGGTATGAGAACAGATGAAAGTCTGCCAGGAGTATAACCTTTTTAATGTAAATGCATATTGCTCCAATCTCCATAGACATCAATGCCACCTCTAGTCAGAGAGGTGTTTCTGGGAGTTCTACAATAGTAAGCTTTTAAAAGTGATATCCTTTATCATGTCATGATTTGAATCCTTTTAATCTTGTGGCTACCTGCAGTGAGAACATATAATCAATAAAAGGGTATATAAAACAAAATATTGCTTCTTTTAATGTCTATTTTTATCCATTTCTTATGACATTTTTTTACATTTCGATGATTTCATTGATAAAATTGCCATCAAATGTTATTACTTGAGTGCCATCTGCTGGACTTGGATCAGGTTTGTAATTTAGATCCGGTTTGGAACAGGTTTTGTAATTTAGTTAAAAACAAATGCTGAATGCTGGAATCTTTGACAAGCGGTTGTCCAGACTCGAAATGTTGGCTCCATTCTTTCTCCACAGATGCTGTCAGACCTGCTAAGATTTTCCAGCATTTTCTATCTTGTTTGTAATTCAGCAATTGTCTCAGGGTATTTAACCTTGAGTTACTGTATATTTGCGTTATATTCTTCATATCCCACACAACATACGCTTTTTTGGTTTCTCGACCAAGCTGGCCTCCATTTCTCTTCATCTACCTGATGAATTTACAACTTCTTCAATTGAATCAAAATTGTGCTTGGCATGCTCTATGTGGATGAGTCTAGTGTTTTAATAAATAGATAACTTAAAAATTTCAGAAAGATTGAAAAATAACATTTTAAAATCTTTTTTATTGAAAAAAAAACTTTTGTTTACTTGAAAATATTAAAGAAAGGGCCTGTTTGTGCTGTAGCGTTCGATGTTCTATGTTCTATGGCTTGGTAGGTATAGAAGTGATCAGCGCAACTTGTGGGCCAAAGGGCCTGTTTGTGCTGTAGTGTTCTACGTTCTATGTTCAAATTGCTTACTGCAATTTAACAAAGTGTCAACAACAGAGATAAATGGAACATTCCATTGCTTGTAGCTTTTTAACAGATTTGCACAGGTCATAATCGATTGGGCCCCGACAGAGAGGGATGAAGGGAGTCCCTCTCAACTCATCCCTCTCCCCTTCTGCCACTCAAAGTGCAAGACACAGCCAAGATTGATGTACAGGAAAACGCATGTAGTTTGTTTGCAGTAATCGAAATTTAAGTGACTGCTAAGGTCTGGCAATCTTAATTCCAAGCTACGCAACCCAGAGTTTCAGTTGTGAAGCTAAGCTACTGGTTTAAAAAAAATCTCATCCTACTTCTGTTACCAAAAGAGAAAATCTGGAAATCTCAGCAGGTCTGGCAACATTTGTAAGGAGAAAAAAGAGCTGACGTTTCGAGTCCAGATGATCGTTTGTCAAGCTACTTCCGTTAGTCAGTGTTGATCACCCACCCTGAGTAGCATTATATTACAATCGATTGAGAAATTTTAAAAAAAGTGATTCGTGTCTCAAATTCAGAATTTCCAGTGCCTCAAAAAATAGATCTGGTGTTACAGTGGTTAGCACTACTGCTTCACAGCACCAAGGACCTGGCTTCGATTCCCGACTCAGGTCACTGTCTGTGTGGAGCCTGCACGTTCTCTCCATGCATTTCCTCCAGGCGCTCTGGTTTCCTCTCACTGTTCTGGTCAGGTGCATTGACTGTGCTAAAATTTCCCTCAGTGTACCCGAACAGGTGCTGGATTGTGGCGACTAGGGGATTTTCACAGTAATTTCACTGCAAAGTTAATGTAAGCTTACTTGTGACAATAATAAATAAACTTAAACTTTCTGGATCTGGCCAGTTGGGGCACAGGAAAGCAGATCCGGACCCCAGGCCCTGTGGACCAAGTCACTGGCTATAGTATTCTCGTGGCTGGAGGTTGCATGTTAAGCAAATCTTCCCAGGTGTTGTAGCCTGTAAGGCTATGGACCAAACGCTGGAAAGTGCAATTAGGCTGGGTTGCTCGTTTTTCGACCAGCACAGACAGAGTAGGCCAGGAGGCCCCTTTCTGTGCTCTAAACCTTCTATGATTCCATGACCAAAGTCAGCAACAACAGTTTCCATCATCCCAGGACTGCCTTATTTCTAATCTTCACTTGTCTCAGTGTTGCTACTTGCTTCTTTCAAAAATAACTATCGAGCTGTCGCTCTGGATACTGAATGAAGTCAGGGTCAATCTTATGACAGGTAAGCTAGTGTACGTTTTGTCAACAAAACAAAGGAGATTGTCATAGACTTCAGGAAGCATAGAGGAGAACATGCCCCTGTCTACATCAACAGGGGCGAAGTAGAAAGGGTTGAGAGCTTCAATTGTTTAGGTGTCCAGATCAACCTGTTCTGGTCTCCCCAGGCCGACAATATAGTTAAGAAAGCCCACCAATGCCTCGATTTTCTCAGAAGACTAAGGAAATTTGGCATGTCAGCTACGGCTCTCACCAACGTTTACAGATGCACCAGAGAAAGTGTTCTTTCTGGTTGTCTCACTGCTTGGTATGGCTCCTGGTCAGCCCAAGACTGCAAAAGATCATGAACGTAGCCCAATCCATCACACCAAACCAGCCTCCCATCCACTGACACTGTCTACACTTCCAGCTGCCTCAGCAAAGCAGCCATCATAATTAAGGACCCCACGCACCTTGGACATTCTCCCTTCCACCTTCTTCCATCAGGAAAAAGATACAGAAGTCTGAGGTCACGTATCAATTGACTCAAGACCAGCTTCTTCCCTGCTTCTGTCAGACTTTTGTATGGACTTACCTTGCATTAAGTTGATCTTTCTCTACACCCTAGCTATAACTATAACAGTACATTCTGCACCCTCTCATTTCCTTCTCTATGAATGGTAGGCTTTGTCCGTATAGTGCACAAAAAAAAAATACTTTTCACTGTATGCTAATACATGTGACAATAGTAAATCAAATCAATCAAATTGGTTTAACTCAGTTGGTTGGATGGCTGGTTTATGATGCAGAGTGATGCCAAAAACGTGGGTTCAATTCCTGTATTGGCTGAGGTTATTTATGAAAGCCCGCCTTTTCAACTATTTCACTCGACCAAGGTGTAGTAGTAGTTAATTAGTCACAAGCAGGCTTACATTAACACTGTAATTAAGTTACTGTTAAAATCCTCTCGTCTCCACATTCTGGCACCTGTTCAGGTACACTGAGGCAGAATTTAGCATGGCCAACACACCTAACCAGCACATCTTTTGGACTTGTGGGTGGAAACTGGAGCATCTGGAGGAAATCCACACAGACATGGGGACAATGTGTAGACTCCGCATAGACAGTGAACAAAAAACAAAGAACAAAAACAGCCCGGGAAACAGGCCCTTCAGCCCAACGAGCCCACGCCGCCATCTCAACACCACCAGTCCCCCTCTCCGCCCACGACCCTTGTCTAATGTTTTATGGCCATCCAGATTGAGGGAAACTGATTTAGGGACAATTTATTCCTGCCAATCAGCCTAACAGCACATCTTTGGGGTGTGGGAGGAAACCAGACCACCCGGAGAAACCCACGCAAGCACGGGGAGAATGCGCAAACTCCCACAGGAACCGGCCCAAATCCATGTGTCTGCACAGCAATCAGCAATAGTCACTGAGCTGTCGTCTTGCCCAGTATCTGGTCCAGTTTAGGCACACACTAACGACATGAAGCACTAGGCCAATCTCGAACAACCAAGAGCAGCCCCAGTACGACCCATCGCGTGTATGCCCCTCGTTGGACACAAGGCGGACCGACTTAAAACCTGTGAATGAAAAGGGAAAAAAAAGTCGGGAGTTGAACGTGGGTCTCTGACACTGTGAGGCTGTAATGCTAACCACTGTGCCACCGTGCAGCCCCAGATTAAATCACCACCAGTTAATTCTCCCCCTCAATGGGGAAAGCAGCCCATTTGGGACCATGGAGGTTTTACCCAAGCATAGCTCATTGCATCATGAGGAAATTATATGTATATTTATGTGTAGTAGCAGCTGGAACGTGGAAAAAAGAGTAATAAGTGCTTTTTCTCAAGGCAGATAAAAATATACAAAGTGAGAGAGGGATAATTATACATGAAGCTACCTTCATGGGGAAAGAGTACCATTGGAGAAGAATGATAGAAGTATAGAGATAAGAATTTTAATATATCATCAGCAGTCTTTCACCTGTGGCATTGCAAAAGGCAAGTGGATAATTGAACTATAATACGCTGTTGGAATTCATTCTGCTTCAAAGTTGAACATTCTGTCATTTTCATATTCCTGTTATAAATTTGAATTTTCACATTTATACTGGCCAATGTCTATGTAAATGGTCATACTGTACTTATGCCCTTTTGCCAAATGGAGTGATGGGAACAGTTCCATTGTTGGGAGACTGGAACTATAGGATGACAAGTTTAATCAGGAAATTTCTTGATAATCGATGCTGGTGCAGATGTCAATTTTTTAATTTATTAATAGGGGTATGCATATCGTAAATAAAACAGCACAGAACGAGACCTTTGGTGAGTCTGTGCCGACGTACAAATAGAAACATAGAAAATAGAAAGAGGAGTAAGCCATTTGGCACTTCGAGTCTGGGGAGGCAATCGCATAGTGGTATTGTCGCTGGACTAATAAACCAGAAACCCAGAGTGATGCTGTGCAGATCCGGGTTGAAATTTGAATTCAGTAAAAAAATCTGGAATTAAAAGTCTAATGATGACCATGAAACCATTGTTGATTGTTGTAAAAACCCACCTGGTTCACAAATGTCCTTCAGGGAAAGAAATCTGCCGTCCTTACCTGGTCTGGCCTATATGTGACTTCAGACCCATAGTAATATGGTTGACTTTAAAAATGCCCTCAAGGATGGGCAATAGATGCTGGCCCAGCCAGCAACGCCCACATCCCATGGACGAATTAAAAAAAACATTCGTTATGATCATGGCTGATCAAGATCTTGCTCTACAACCTAACTATGACTGTAACATTACATTCTGCACCCTATCCTTTTCTTCTCCCCTATGTACTCTATGAATGGTATCCTTTGTCCGTATAACGTGCAAGAAACGATACTTTTCATTCTATACTAATACGAGACAATAATAAAGCAAGGATCCCTTGATTCCTTGATATGTGTGTGTGTGTGTGTGTGTCTGTGTATGTGTACAGTAGAATCTTCTGATTGTTTGATAAATATATTTCAGGGCATATGAAAGACTTGAGAAGAGATTGTAATAGAGCCAGCAGCATGGTGACACAGTGGTCAGCAGTGTTTCAGTGCACTAGGGTTCAATTCCTGGCTTGGATCACTATCTGTGCAGATTCTGCATGTTTTCTTTGTAGTTAACCTCTGGGTGCTCCGGTTTCTCCTACAGTCTGAAAGATGTGCTGGTTAGGTGCATTGGCCATGCTAAATTCTCCCTCAGTGTACCTGAACAGGCGTCAGAGTGTGGCGAGTAGGGAATTTTCACCGTAACTTCGCTGCAGTGTTAATACAAGCCTACTGGTGACACCAATATACATAAACAACTTTGATTTTGACATGGTGGGTGCAGTGGGAGCATGACAACTCTGCACCTATCTCATGGATTTACAACTTTTCACCTACCTTATAGATTTGCAGCTTCTTCAAACAAGTCAAAATTTTGGATTTTCCCTGTAACTTCATGTAAGCCTACTTGTGACACTAATAATACACAAACTTTAAATTTTAATAGTGGCTCAGTCAGCAAGTAAGAAGTCTCACAACACCAGGTTTAAGTCCAACCAGTTTATGTGGTAGTAATTTGATAGGGAATACTATCAAGTAAACTGGATGGACTTAAACTTGTTGTTGTGAGACTTCTTACTGTGTTTACCCCAGTCCAACGCCGGCATCTCGACATCAGTCAGCAAGTGACAGTGAGCTCCTACCGTCAGGACTACAACTCCCAGGGGGCTGAGCGGGGACAGCGAGGGGACACGGGGGCGGGGAGAGGGGGGGAAGTCTCGCGAGATCTGTCGCTGCTCCGTGCATTTAAGCCCGGGTGGCCCCGTACTCTTTCTCTTTTCCCGAGATGGCTCCGAAGGTGAAGAAGGAAGGTGAGGGGCGCGGAGAGAAGGCCGATTTAAGCCCCTTTCCCCGCCCTTCGAGCAGGCAGCTCGGTGGCTTCTACCGCCTCTCCCTCCCCCGGCAGTGAGCAGCTCCTCTGCCTTACGGGTGGCTGAGTTTGAGGGGGGGATATTTGAGGCCGGGCCTGCGGGTTCAGAGCCGCCGCCGCCTGGCAACGTGGTGAATGCAGGGCGGGTGGTAGTAGTAGTGGCTGGGCAAGGCCGCGGATTCCTGCCCCTCTCCCCCTCACGCCAAGCTGGAACAATGGCCTTTTCTGTCTCTTACGGGGCCTGGCTCCAGAGTTGAAGCGTCCCTTGGGACGGTTGGATCTAAGAGCAGGGAGAGATCCGCCATGATATTAAATGGCGGGGCAGGCTCGAAGGGCTGAATTGGCCTCCTCCCGCTCCCTATGTTGCGCTGGGCGGTAGTTGGGGCTTTTCCCCAGAAGGTGTGAGAGGGATCTCCACGCTGACGGGGGGGGGGAACTCTTGTCACCCAAGACTGGATTTGAAGCCAGGTCTCTGGTGCTGTGAGGCAGTAGTGTTAATCACCGTCCAGGTTCGCCTGTAACCAGCAGTCTGAATGCTTTGAGACAAATGTAATTTTGTTTTGCTTGGGATTAACTGATGTCAGTGTTTCTGTATTGAATGCCTTTGCCATGTGGTCCAGAAGTCTGGCTATTGGGACTCTGGACAAGAGCAAGGCTCATAACCTGGAGCTGGGCCCCTGGGCTGGGCCTCTGATCTAGAGCTGGGGCCCCTTCAGGCTGCTGCACGTGGGAATCCTCGTGTTTATATATCTTTTTAAATACATAGAACCCCTACAGTGCAGAAAGAAGACATTCAGCTCATCGACTCTGATATAAAGACAAATTACTGAGGATGCTAAAATCTGATATGCGAACAGAAAATGCTGGAAAAACTCAGCAGGTATGACAGTGTGGCGGGGAAGGGGAATAGGGCCAACGTTTCAAGTCTTGATGACTTTATCAGAGCTCAAGAGTCTGTGCTGACTGTACAAAATAGTGTTCAACCCTTACCCTGTGCATTCACCCATGGCTCAATTCACCTGACTGACATCTTTTTAGACACTAAGGGGTGATCCACCTAATCTCTACATTTTTGGAAGGTGGGAGGAAACAGAATCACCTGGAGGAATCCATGCTGGCAGGGGGAGGTTGTTTTGTTACCCAAGACTGGATTTGAAGCCATCTACTTTAGGCAGTAGAGTCGATAACTATTGAGATTCCCTTGTAACCAATAGTTTGAGTGCTTTGGGATAAATGTAATTTTGTTTTGCTTGGGATTACCTGATGGCAGTGTTCCTGTGTTGAATGCCTTTACCACATGGTCCAGGAGTCTTGGAAAGCACCAAACTTATCAACAGGGAATACACTGATAGTTGTGGAAACTGAGTCTGCCACTGTCTGTCTCAAATGTTGCAATCCCATTACCTTGCAGTTTAAATATTAAGGAAACTTGCTTAGTTTTTTAAGTTGTCTCTTTAAAATGTAAGATGTTGAATGCCAACTTGCAAATGATTTTGCATTTGGGAATAGGTGTTTGTTTTAATTGGGGCACAAATGTTGAGAAGGTATAATTGAAAGCTGCTTTTCCTCTTCAGCTGTCCCTGCCAAGACTGAAGCTAAATCCAAGGCCTTGAAAGCAAAAAAAGCTGTTTTGAAGGGCGTTCATAGTCACAGGCAAAAGAAAATTAGGACAACACCTACCTTCAGGAGACCAAAGACACTCAGACTGAGGAGGCAACCCAAGTACCCCAGAAAGAGTGCTCCCAGGAGGAACAAGTATGTCTTCAAACTGCTTACTTAAAATAAACTTTACAAACCCTCACCACAATAAAATGAACTATTGATTCTTCATGTGGAAAGGGTAAAAGTTCATGTCTGGAGAAATGCAAAATATTGAAAATGTGAAGTAAAAGCAGAAAATGCTCTGCAGGTCAGGAATTCTTGAGTGAGGGAAATTTGACAAGTCAGATTGACCTTGCATCAGAACTGGAAAAAGTAGATGCAAGAGAAAAGTTGGTTTAAGAAGGCTGAGGTAAATCACATCAAAGAATAGTATCCTCAGCCCCATGCTGAGTCATTCTCTGTTTTGTGGCTTTCCCAATGTGGGTTGCGCTGGTATAGTTTGCTCTTTAAGCGCAAACAGACTGATTGTGATGCTTTCCTGTTACGATTCCGTAACTCAGTACATAGCCAGGATCAAATTTTGTTCTATCATTGTGCCCCCCCTGCCCCTTAAACAACAATATCCATTGAATCTCTAGGGCTGACTAGTTGTCTGTTAAGGTTTGGGATAGTAAGATGTTGATGGCTTTTCAGCTTTTTATGATTAGGTTGTAAGGACTTTACAGCTGAGTTGAGAATCTGCAGGAACTTGGTGCAAATGATGTTTTGAGCAAAGTATGAGAATTTATGATTATCAATTATACTGATGTACCTTGATCTGCAGATACAATGTAGTTTCATTGATACTTGGTGATCCCTTTTTGAAATGTTGAGTTCCTCTTTTCCATTAGAGAACTTGCATCCACCTCTTGACAGATTTTAAAATTCAAACTTTTCTGCATGTCTTTACAGGTTGGACCATTATGCAATCATTAAGTTCCCTCTGACCACTGAGTCCGCAATGAAGAAAATTGAGGACAACAATACTTTGGTTTTTATTGTTGATATTAAAGCCAACAAACATCAGATAAAGCAGGCTGTCAAGAAACTATATGATATTGATGTAGCTAAAGTCAACACTCTTATCAGGTGAGCAATGGAACATTGAAATTGAATACTGAATGGTGGGTATCCAGGAAGCAATATCTCTCAAATAGGTTCAGTGTATCTCAGGGATTCGGGCTTAAATTTGAGTGCTTGGAAAATCCTCTTACATTGGGAGGAAACAAAGAATACCCAAGTCAATGGATGCACACAATGAGGTAGTTCTACAGTAGATTTTCTGCTCAATGGCCCTTTGACCTTCCACTTGCAGCTTGCCTAACCAAGGTATTTCCTAGCATTGTCACTAGTAAAATAGGCTGAAATGCCATCCATTTCTATTGCTGATTTGGTGACGATGCTGCAGTTAGTCCCTGAGAACTTGTAGTAAATTAATATCCAGTAAGACAGTGGAATGCTTAGTAAAGGATGAAACATGTCTCTGAACTGCTTTATTAATATATTGATAGCTGTGATTGCTTATCAATAGATTTTGACTGTTTGGGGAAAAGTTCACAATAACCACTGACTTTATGGATTACAATTTCCCAAAGTTGAAGAGCATGCTTGAATGTGTACATAAATGTGAAGAAAGCTTTTAGTTACAATATGCAGAAATCAGAATTTAATCTGAATCTTGACACTCATAGCAGAGTCCTAATATTGGAAGGCTCAGAATTCAAATTTCTGGAACTAAATTTGAGTTTATTGTATATCAAAAATTAGAAAACATACCAGGCTTCTGATGTAAATCAACTGTATAGGCTTCAGAGCAAAGGAACAAAGTTCTGACTGAAGGGTTATGCTTTGTCAAACTTATTTTAAAGTCACAATTGTTTATGTACAGGTTTACAAAATGGCATTAGGACTAGAATTGTTACTCAGACATTGAACCTTTTGTTCAAACCTGACTTGTGATCCTGTTGGAACTGTGAAATTGGGAATAGATGCCATTGGCTCATTGTGCAAATGGAGCATGTTTAATCTTCTCAAATGAAGTTGACTCAAAGGAACTGCTGATGCACAATGATAAACTTTGGGTTATGCATTCATCCCCTGCATGTTTATCCCTGGTCTATAATGATTGGTCTCTCTTTAGGCCTGACGGTGAGAAGAAGGCCTATGTCCGTCTGGCCCCAGACTATGATGCATTGGATGTTGCTAATAAGGTAACAATTTTGAATGTTTTAAGTTTTTAATTAGCTCTGGAGCTGCTGACTAACTGGGAATAGGTTCACCAGGCACCAACAATCCTGTGCTCCTTCTAAAATTGGCTGTTTGCATACAAGCCTTAAATTCTGGCAAGTCTGGAGGACTTCTAAATTGATGTGTACTTTGCAAAGATGGCCAGTGATAAGAACCTTGAATTAACTTATTTCCTCCTCAATTGGTTATTTATCCTTTGCCCCAAGCTGCAATCCTTTCAATTTAAATTTTCTCTGATTTGTCTTACAAAAGGTACAAATTCTCAGGCACCATCATTCAGCTGCAGTAGAACACCTTTCTTAAATGAAACTGCATGAGTGATGGCAAGTGAGGGATACCTTGTTGAAAGAGTTGAGATGCTTTTGAGGGCAATATAGACATTGTGGCTCAACTGGAAGTGTGCTAGTTTTTTCCTGCTTTTGTCCCATTGCCAAGCCTGTGCATATACACAGGCACATAACACCTGAAGTTGCTGTCAAGAAGGTGCATGTTACAATTGTGTGGCCAATAATTTTTTTAAAGATGAATTTTCCAAAAGACCAATGAAAATAACCAAAGCAGCAGGTTTCACTAAGAATTTTACTGTAACAAACTAAAATCAACAGATCAAAGATGAACAGTCAACTAAGGCATCAAACTAGAGAATGTTAAATTTCAAACAACCAAAATATATCATACAAAATGGTTTTACTTTGCACCACTTCTCTGGCATATGCAGCATTAAAAGAACAGTCACTCCCAGCCTGTTGGCAGATATTCATCTCCACCATGACCAATTAAAACTTGCAATGACCTTTGATTGTTCCACTGTCTACATTTGATTATCACCTGCAGGTTACACCTTGACAGCTCTGTCAACTTCCATCTTTAAGAGTCCCATTTGTTCTTTCCCAATCTTTTGAATAAAATTGAACCCTTAAAAACATCCTCCTCAATCTGTGGCACAAATATTTACCTTTGCTTTTCCACTGCTTGCAGCCTCTGTTGCTGTCTATCAGCAGCACCTTCTGAGACAAGTTCAGCACTTATTTTTCAGTTTCTCCTGGCTTCTTGAGCAAAGTTGCTATGCCTCCCAGAGACTTTCCAATGATAGTAACTTTAGTTTGCAAGGGATTTGTGGTATCACTGGGATGTTTGACTTTCATGACCATTGTGAAATGGTGTATTTTATATACTCTGCTCACTATTTGTTTTTCTTTTGCAGATTGGCATCATCTAAATGGGTTTCAAGAAGAGCTGTACATAGATATTTCAATAAAATTTTAAAATAAATTATTTTGGTATGTACATTGTATTAAATGTGTTTTTGACATCAAGTTGAGCTTCAGGTCCCCTCAATCTGACTGTTAGTGAAGTCTTCACTTGTGCTGTTGTCTTTTCCAAGTTGAACTATTCTGATGCATCTGTTTTCCACCAACTAAGCTTGGTTCATCCAAAACATGCCCCTCTTTAATGCTGTAATAACTGACTGTCCCAGTCATTGCATGTTAGTTGGTAAGATTCTGAATATTAGCTTCAGTAACAGCAAAAGTCTGTTGTTAAATTTTAAGTAATAGTCTCAAGTTAATGAAGTTAGTGAAAATCCCCTAGTTGCCACACTTGGTTCCTGTTTGGGCACACCTGAGGGAGAATGTAGCATAGCCAAGCTGTGATTCATAAGCTGCACATCTTTGGACTAGGGGAAACCAGAGCACCTGGAGGAAACCCATGCATGCACAATGTGCAAACACCTGACAGTGACCCAAGCCAGGGATTGAACTTGGGAGCCAGGTGATGTGTGGCAGCAGTGCCACCATGCAGATCTGTCAAATTTCCTTTGCAGAGCTGAGAAGTCCCAGCTTTGATATTGCAGGGGCTTCCTCTGACAAAAGAACTAGAATGAAGTAATATTTCTGGCATGAAGGGAAAGTGGCTAGAGAGAATCTTATTAGCTGACAACAACCTGTTAGTTGATCAGTTTCACCATGGATGTACCTCAGAGCTCTGCAGTGGGGGGGGAGAGACATGAATCAAGTAGCTGAATAGAGCTTGGCCAATGGCTGTACTAGCTATTAATCTGCAATAGGACAAGCTAATGTAACAAACTCAGTTTGAGAGACTTGGAAATTGATACAGATCAAAAAGCACCAACAGGGCACTTTAATAGAACGTGAAATCAAATCTTTAGTGTAGAAGGAAGCCATTCAGCCTGTCACAGAGCACCCAAGCTTTATCCTTGTAACCCCTGCTAATCCCTAACCTATACCTTGGGACACTTGAGGGGTAATTGTGCATATTTTTTGGGACTGGGGAAAACTGGAGCATCTAGACACAAGCCATGCAAACACAGGGAAAGTGTTTAAACGCCACATGATCACCCAAGGCTGGCATTAAAGCTGTATCCCTGGTGGTGTGAGGTAGTACAGTTAACTGTGGTGCTGCCTGGAGACCATGAAATCAAAACACTCAAATGCTGGATAACAAAAATGCTGGTTTGGTGGGGAAGAGGTGAAGAAACAGGTTTGGTGGAAAGTTCTTTAGAACCTAGGTGCTTAAAAGTTTTAGTGTCACAAGTGGGCTTACATTAACACTGCAATGGAGTTACTGTGACAATCCCCTAGTCACCACATTCCAGCACCTGTTTGGGTACACTAAGGGAGAATTTAGCATAGCCAATACACCTAACCAGCACGTCTTGGACTGTGGGAAGAAACACAGGAGAGTCCATTCACCTGATGAAGAGGGAGTCCCCTCGAAAGCTTGTGAGTTTACTATCAAATAAATCAGTTGGACTAAAACCTGGTGTTGTCAGACTTTTTATTGTGTTTACCCCAGTCCAAGGCTGGCACATCCACATCATGACGGAAGAAACCCACGCAGGGAGAACGTGCAGACCACACTATAAGAACATAAGAAATAGGAGCAGGAGTAGGCCATCTAGTCCTTCGAGCCTGCCCCGCCATTCAATAAGATCATGGCTGATCTGTTGTGGCTCAGTTCTACATTCCCGCAACCGGGAATTGAACCCAGGTTTTTAATACTGAGGCAGCAGTGCTAACCACTGCCACCACAGATCGCAGCTGGGGGAAAACATAACTGATTAGTTCTGGCATATGCTGCTTAATTAATTTAGCTGCAGCAATATCTTTACACAAGCTCGGGGAGGTGGCGCACAATTATCTGTTTTGGCACTGGATTTGAGGTGAGTGGGACTTGTAAGTGCAGGGACCAAGATTGTATGCTGGGGTGCCTTCATTAAGGAAAAATATGGAACCTGAAATAATAAACCTTACTCCTAACAATATGTCAGAGATATGGGTAACTCAAAACTCTCAACTGGAAAGGGCGCGTCATGAACAAGGTTCAGTTTAGAGAAGGCGGCAGAGAACCCGGAACGCTCAGCAGACAGGTTGAAGTCGGAAGGAGTTGTGGAGGATTTCCGCTTCCGGCCGGGGCGTTGCCAGGAAACCGGGGTGCAGGCCTTTTCCCGTTTAAATGGGCCTCGTGGTTGTTGGGGAGGAGAGCTCTAATGTGGCTGGTGTTGGTTCGTCCTGTGAATTGGGGGGGGGAGCATTGGGAGGCGGTGCTTCCTCTGAGCAGAAATTCAATGTGTGGCCAGGAGCCAGAGAGCAACTGAGGTCCCACTGAGCAAAACTCACCACCAAAATCTAAACGTTTTAAGTAGTAAGTTCAGACCTTTTGATTTTATATTCTTTACTCCATTCTTAAAGTTACAAAGTCAATGCTCAGAGTTTTAAGTATTTATTAATGTTACAAGTAGGCTTACATTAACACTGCACTGAAGTTATTGTGAAAATCTCCCATTCGCCACAGACTAGGCATTGTACCCCAGTTTAGGCTCGATCCATCACTTGATCTTAAGACCAAGAAGATTTTTTTTTAAAAAAAAGCTCCATCCTTAAAGTTACAAAACCAATGCTCAGAGTAGATCTGACAAGTTATTGTGAAAGTAACACTCCAGCGCTTGCTCGGGTGCAATGAGGGAGAATTTAGTATAGCCAGTGCAACTAACCAGCGTGTCTTTCGGACTGTCGTTGGCATGAGGTGGACGCAGTAAGAAGTCTCACAACACCAGGTTAATGTCCAACAAGTTTATTTGGATTCATGAGCTTTCGGGGTGCTGCGCCTTCATCAGGTGAGTGAAGGAGCACACTCTGAAAGGTCACAAATCCAAGTAAATTTGTTGGACGTTAACCTGGTGTTGTGAGACTTCGGACTGTGGGTGGAAGCTGGAGCACCCGGAGGAAATCCACGCAGGCATGGGGGGAGCCTGCAGACTTTGCACAATGACTCAAGCCAGGAATTGAACCCGCGTCCCTGGCGCTATGAGACAGCAATGCTTGGACCCTGAATCCGTGTCATTGCTTGCTCCAAAAAAACAAATTCAAATTGAATCCCATACATCGTCTTCACAACAGAGACAATCAACATTCAAGCTGACAAGTTTTAAAGTTTATTTATTAGTGTCACAAATTGGCGTACATTAACACTGCAATGAAGTTACTGTGAAAATCCCCTAGTTGTCACAGATAAGGCATTGCACACCATCTTGGGCTTAATTCAACATTTGATCTTAAGGCCAAAGCAGATTTTTTAAAAACATTATTCCATCCTTAAAGTTACAAAGCCAATGCTCGGTATAGACCCAACAAATCCATTCCTTGCAGGCTTCAAAACCAAATTCCAATTGAATCTAATTCATGGACCCACAAGAGGGACATACAAGATCCAAGCTGAAAAGGCACTGCACCCTGTATTGGGCTTAATCTGACGCATCATCTTAGCCAAAAGGCCAGGAAGCGATATTGCGGCTCATCCAGCTGCTCACGTCATCAGCTATAGCTTGTTTGATCATCAATGATTTGTCCTTCCACCTTTCATTGTGGGTAATCTCACTAATGTCCTGTTCTCTCCCCCCGACCCCTTCCCCTTAATTTCATGGGGCTTCTGCAGGTGCCAACTGCCCTTTGCCATCTCACCCAAGCAGCCATTTTTCACATCACATGTAAGCCAAGATTTCATAGAGGAATCATGTGGGGTCTGGACAGACTAGATAATGGGAAAATAGGAGCAAGAGGGCACAGATTTAAGGTAATTGGCAAAAGAAATAATGGTGACATGAGGAAAAACATTTCCATGTAGTGCGTGGTTAGGATCTGGAGGGTATGCTGCCAGAGATGCTGGAGGCAGGTTTCAAAGGCAATTAGATGGTTATTTGAAGAGGCAGAATGTGCAGGGTTAGAGGAGAAGGCGAGGGAATAGTATTAGGTGAATTGCGTTTTCAGAGAGCCAGTGCAGATGTGACAGGCTAAATAGCCTCCTGTGCTGTAACTATTTTGTGATTCTAGGTGAGTGCTAATGCTCCACCATCGCCTGCCATCCCCATCTCCAACCTCATTTTCCTCCTCAGAATCCTTGATACCTCCCAAGTTCATGCCTATCTTTCCTATGACTCTTTTTGAAACTCCCCAGTGAGGTTTTTGCTCCTGACATAGCACTGAAACAACCCTGATCAAAGTAAAATATATCCTCTGTCTGCCACCATGCTGCATGCGCTATCCCTCCCCATCCTTCTTAACCTCTCTTCAGATTTTGGATTGGCTGATCACAATATCCTCCAACATGTGTCCTCTGTTGACCAGCTCAGTGCGATTTGCTTAGTTTCAGTTTTGCCATTTAGTTAAGGGCTGAGAATCTCAAGCAATAGCTTATCTTCCAACACTGAGAGAAGCAAGGGAGGAAATTGCTGGGGCCTTGAGAGAAATCTTTGTATCCTCACTGGCTACAGGGGAGGTCCCAGGGGATTGCAGAATAGCCAATGTTGCTCCTTTGTTTAAGAAGGGTAGCAAGAATAATCCAGGTAATTACAGGCAGGTGAACCATACATCAGTATGGAAATTATTGGAGAGGATTCTTCATAGAACACTACAGCACACACAGGCCCTTCGGCCCACAAGTTGCACCGATCACATCTATACCTACCAAGCCATAGAACTATCTGTAACTTCCAATCCCATTAGATCCCATATACTCATCCAGAAGTCTTTTAAAAGACCTCAGCGAGTTCGCCTCTACCACCTCCGACGGCAGCCGATTCCACTCACTCACCACCCTCTGAGTGAAAAACTTACCCCTAACATCTCCTCTGTACTTGCTTCCCAGCACCTTAAACCTGTGTCCTCTCGTAGCGACCATTTCAGCCCTGGGAAATAGCCTCCGAGAATCCACCCTTTCTATTCCTCTCAACATTTTATAAACCTCTATCAGGTTGCCTTTCGACCTTCGTCTCTCCAGGGAGAAGAGACCTAGCTCCCTCAACCTATCTTCATTAGGCATGCCTCCCAATCCAGACAACATCCTTGTAAATCTCCTCTGCACCCTCTCAATAGCTTCCACATCCTTCCTGTAGTGAGGCGACCAGATCTGTGCACAGTACTCCAAGTGGGGTCTGACAAGGGTCCTATAAAGTTGCAGCATTATCTCCCGACTCCTAAATTCAATCCCTCGATTAATGAAGGCCAGTACACCATACGCCTTCTTGACCACATCCTCTACCTGCGAGGCCGATTTAAGGGTCCTATGGACCCAGACCCCAAGATCCTTCTGCTCTTCAACACAGCTAAGACTCCTACCCTTGATATTGTACTCCTGCATCCCATTGGTCCTGCCAAAATGGACCACTACACATTTATCCGCGTTGAAGTCCATCTGCCACTTCTCCGCCCAGTCTTAAATCCTATCTGTGTCACGCTGCAACTTCTGACATCCCTCCAGACTATCCACAACACCACCAACCTTCGTATCGTCGGCGAACTTACTAACCCATCCCTCCACTTCCTCATCTAGGTCATTTGTGAAAATGACAAACAGCAAGGGTCCTAGAACAGATCCCTGGGGCACTCCACTGGTGACTGACCTCCATGCAGAAAAAGACCCATCCACAACCACTCTCTGCCTTCTCCAGGCAAGCCAGTTCTGGATCCACAAGGCCAAAGCCCCTTGGATACCATGCCCGCTCACCTTCAGGATTTATTCCCACTTGGAAATAAGTGGACGTATAAGTGAGAGGCAGCGTGGTTTTGTGAAAGGGAGGTCGTGTCTCACGAGCTTGATTGAGTTTTTCGAGGAAGTGATGAAAATGATTGATGAGGGTAGGGCAATTGATGTTATCTACATGGACTTCAGTAAGGCCTTTGACAAGGTCCCTCATGGCAGACTGGTGCAGAAGGTGAAGTTGCTTGGGATCAGAGGCGAGCTGGCAAGGTGGATACAAAACTGGCTCGGTCAAAGGAGACAGAGCAGTGGAAGGGTGCATTTCTGATTGGAGGACTGTGTCAAGTGGCGTTCCTCAGGGATCAGTGTTGGGACCTTTGCTATTTGTAATATATATAAATGATTTGGAGGAAAATATAACTGTTATGTTGAGGAAGTTTGCAGATGACACGAAGGTTGATGGATTTGCAGATAGTGATGAGGACCACCAGAGGATGCAGCAGGACATAGATCGGTTGGAGGCTTGAGCAGAGAGATGGCAGATGGAGTTTAATCTGGACAAATGTGAGTTAATGCATTTTGGAAGGTCTAATACAGATAGGAAATATACAGTAAATAGCAGAACCCTTAAGAGTATTGATAGGCAAAGGTCACTGAACATGGCAATGCATGTGGAGAAGGTAGTCAAGAAGGCATATGGCATGCTTGCCTTCATTGGCTGGGGCGTTGAGTTTAAAAATTGGCAAGTCATGTTGCAGCTTTATAGAGCTTAGACCGCACTTGGAACATAGTGTTCAATTCTGGTTGCCACGCTACCAGAAGGATGTGGAGGCTTTGGAGAGGGTACAGAAAAGATTTACCAGGATGTTACCTGGTATGGAGGAGAGGTTGGAGAAACTTGGTTTGCTCTCACTGGAACGACGGTGGTTGAGGGGCGACCTGATAGAAGTCTACAAGATTACGAGAGGCATGGACAGAGTGGATAGTCAGAAACTTTTTCCCAGGGTGAAAGAGTCAATTACTATGGGACACTGGTTTAAGATGCGAGGGGTAAGTTTAAAGGAGATATACGAGGCAGATTTTTTACACGGAATAGTGGGTGCCAGGAACTCGTTGCCGGGGGGCGGGGGGGTTAATGGAAGCAGATACACTAGTGACTTTTAAGGAGCGGCTTGACAAATACATGAATAGGATGGGAATAGAGGGATATGGTCCTCAGCAGGGTAGGGGGTTTTAGTTAAGTCAGGCAGCGTGGTCAGTGCAGGCTTGGCGGGCTGAAGGGCCTGTCCCTGTGCTGTAATTTTCTTTGTTTTATGTTCACACACTTACTCCTGGAATCCCTCACGTATCCATCTTTTCATTTCCTTATCTATATAGTATTGCTCGGTGACATAATTGAAAGACGTGAGGTCAATTTCCATATGCCTTCCGAACCTCTCCACTACCTCTGCTGTTAGACTGTTTGTCCAACATCAAATTTTGGATGAGCCAGGATTTCTCCCAGCAGTGGGAAGATTGAAGAAATTGTTTTTACAAACTCTGTTCCCTTGCCACTAATCCTGTCCTTCTCCCTGAGCATTGTCAGACTGAACCAGACTATTTGCTGTCTCTTTGGGGGCATGTTCGGCCCCAAGCTGAGCCCCTGGCCCCACTCCTCCATCACAAAGGACACCTTGTTAAATCTCAGCCGCATCGCCAGTCACTGCCCCTGTGTCAGTCGGTCTGCTGAAACCCAGACTCCTGGCTGATATAAGTGGCGTTGGGTCTGATGCATTTCCACTGATGAAGGACTGGAGTTTGAACCTTTGTTGCACTTTTCCAAATTTCTTCTAATGGAAAAACCTTTGTTTCGATGCTTTCATCAGCGGCTTGGGCATTAAATTATAGTGTTGGCTGAGTTGCAATTATAATTTAAATGCACACTGGAGTCCATTGTTTGCCATTAGAGATAACTATTTAGAGCACCAAATTAATGTGTTTTGTACTTTCAAGGATGGAAATTCAAATGTAAGATTCACTGTTGTTTATACTAGAATTCATTAGTCTCTTTTACATATTTCTCACTGGTTCTCTCTTCACTTTGTGTTTGAAAGAGTAAATAGCCAATAAGACTTGTCTCTTTCTGTTCTTGATCCACCTGTCAGATTTTTGATCATAGCTTCATTTTAACATTTTCCCTCATCACCCCCATCCCCAGTCTCAGGGGCCGAGCCTCCACTCGTGCCTTTCTGCCACAGACTGAAACAGTGATAACTGAATTGATACAAGTTTGCTGACAATACAAAATTAGGTGGGAGAGTAAGCTGCGAGGAGGACACAAAGGGCTGGATTTCACAAACCTATAAAATGGAGGGTGTGACCTGGATTGGGAAATCCTGTTGAATCCAAACAGACACCCTATTTGCTGTTGCATGTGCCTTATTTAGTGCATGACTCACAGATCTTTGGAGTAGATGTTAAGTGCTTGTGTAGGAAAGTCTGTAGAATTGTCAAGCTGTGAAGTTATTTAAATTCTCAGCCCTTTTAAAGTTTTAAAAAAGGTAGCTTAGGAACTGGAGGGGTGGAGAGGAGGTAGGTGAAGAGGGAGGGCTTGGGCATCCAAAATGTAAGGAGACAACGGTGGGGCGGGGGGGGGGGGCAAAGCCATTGGACCTTATTTACCACAAAGTGGGTGGACCTTTTAAATAGCCCACCTCAGCACAGAGCACTTTCTCCTGAGACAGGTGTGGCAAGTTGGGAAATTTCCCCATGCGTGCTATCTACCTGGCTGAGCGAAATTCCATCCCAGAGAACCTGTAAAGGAGCATGTGTGGCTTTAGTGAGTGGTCAAGGAGGTGGCAGATGTTGTGCAATGCTACAGAGTCACACAGCGCAGAAAAGGTCTTTCGGCCCATTGAGTCTGCACTGATAACTACCACTAGAGGCGCGCTAATCCTATTTTCCTGCACTTGTCCCATATCCTCGAATATTATGATATTTCAAGTTCTCATCCAAATACTTTTCAAAGGTTGCAAGGTTTCCGGCTTCCACTATCTTTCCAGGCAGTGCATTCCAGATTCTCACCATCCTCTGAGTGAATTTTTTTTTCTCAAATCCCCTCTGAATCTCCTGCCTCTCACCCAAAAACTATGCCCCCTCGTGATTAACCTCTCAACCAAAGGAAATAGCTGCTCCTTAATCACCCGGTGCATACCCATTATAATCTTATGCACCTCAATCATGTCCCTCCCTTAGCCTTGCCTACTGTAAATAAACCAATCCAAATCTATCTAAGTCTCTCCTTATACCTCACATGTTCCACCCCTGGCAACGTCCTGGTGAAGCTCCTCTGCATTCCCTCTAGTGCTAGCATATCCTGTGTGATAGCAGAAATGCACACTGTACTCCAGCTGTGGCCTAACTAATGTTCTGTACAGTTTAAACATTGATGTGGAGATGCCGGCCTTGGACTGGGGTAAACACAGTAAGAAGTCTCACAACTCCAGGTTAAAGCCCAACAGGTTTATTTGGTAGCAGACGCCACTAGCTTTCTAACTCCACCAACTCCAACATTACCAATGTGGGGAAATATGTAGGTGGGAAGAATAAACAGAATATATTTTAAATGTTGAGAAAATATTAAAGAATGTTGAGGAATTTGGGTGTCCTTGTGCATGACACACAGAAAGGTAAGATGCAGATTCAGCAATTAATTAAAGAAGCAAATTGTGTTTTGGGGTTAGAGTACAAAAGTAAGGAAGTAAAAATAAGGCTGCAATTGATCTGGGTGCCCACCACACCTGGAGTAATGGAGTAATCCCTTCATGCCTAAAGAAGGATACAGTTGCCTTGGACGGGATGGGTCAGGAATGGAGGGTGTGTGGTGCAACAATGATTGATTGATTCTGAGAGTGAGAGAATGGTCCTATGAGGAGAGGGTCAATCAAATGGGCCTATACTCTCTGGAGTTTAGAAGAATGAGAGACAATCTGATTGAAACATATACCATTTTGAGAGGCTGTTCCTTTGGCTGGAATGTCTAGAGCTAGAATCATAGAATCCCTCCATTCAGAAGGAGGCCATTCAGCCTATCAAATCTGCATTGACCCTCTGACAGAGCATCCTGCCCAGGCTTTCTTCCCAAAACCGCACATATATACCCTGATAATCTCCTTGACCTACAGATCTTTGGACCCGAAGGGGCAATTTAGCATGGCCAATCCCCCTAGCCTACACAACTTCGGACTGAGAGGAGAAACCGGAGCACCCGGAGGAAACCCATGCACAGGGCGAACATGCACGCTCCACACACTCACTCAAGGTTGGAATCGAAGCCGGGTCCCTGGCGCTGTGAGGCAGCAGTGACAACCACTGTGCCACCAGGAGGCATGGTCTCAGGATGAGGGGTTTCCTATCTAGGATTGAAAATTTTCTTCATAGGAATTCCCTATCCCAGTGAGCTACGGATGCTCACTCATTGAGATTTTTACAAGTGAGATCGATAGATTATTGGACACTAAGAAAATCAAAGGATCAGGCAGGAAAGCAGCGTTAAGATTGAAGATCAGCTGTGGTTATATTGAATGGTGAAGCAGGCTCAAAAGGTTTTGTTTTTTATGATTATATTGACATTTATATTTGGACTTGCTCCCTCTCTTCCCTCCTTTCCCTGTGTCATTATGTTGATGAGTGTCAAATGCTCTCCATCCTGTCTGATTGCTGCTTTATGTGGCAGTCCAGTAAATACTTGGAGGATATTTATCGTCTTCTGTCCTTAGCTCACATTCAGACACTGTGTACGTTGGGCAGCACTGAATTCTGATCAGGAATGGCAACTAGTCCATTTACCCTTCCTAGTTTAGGGGCATAAGCCAAATTGCCACGTCCTAACTGCTTCTTGAGATAAGTTGCCTCTGCACAGACAAATTAAACTTGGGACCTTCAGGTTGGTGTGGTGAGCTGCTACATTTAGTGGTGCATTTACTTACTGGGCTGTCACTATTACTTCAGCAATGAGCATTTGAATATAGTGGCTTGACAGAATCAATTTGCTTTTGACAGGCGGAGTTTTTAAAAACAGGCCACAATGTCATCTGTTATGTCGAACGAAGCTGCCAGGTGTCTAAGGAGGAGTCTCTGGCAGTTTTCCTGGCTGCGGTTTATTCGTCATTGCAGCTGCAAAGGGGAAATACCCAGCGACAGAACATCAGTCAACCAGAAGCCCACAGTTAAATCTGAGACGGCATCAAAGCCAAGTAAGAGCCATGAGTACGACTTCAGTAAGTCAGAGCTGGATGTTAAAGGTAATGCAAAGAGATTAACTGAGTTCTCGGACAGCTTCCCAGGGTCTACTGCATTCCGAATGGCAAAGAGTTCAGGAAAATATCTTTCCACTGGAACTTCGAGAAAACAAGATGACGCTGGCTTTGTTCAGTGGTCTCGAAGCATTTCCAAAGTCACGCATGCACGATCAAACTCGAAACCCAATCATGTCCGTAACGTGGAACTCCGCAGCCTTAGAGATGACGATTTTGTAAAAAGAAAAGTGCCGAAGGTTTCTCAGTCTGTCGAAAAGGAGAGAGGTTCAGAGGTGTTATTTGGCATTGCACCTTGTAGCCTGGCACTCTCCCAGCCACGCAGAAAGGTTTTTAAGCTGTTCATTAAGGAGAATCGAAGTCAGCGTGCTGAAATGGAGAGAATCTATCAGCGAGCTAGGGAAATGGGAGTGCCAGTGTGTCAGGTGACGAGAAAGGTGCTTGACCGGTTATGTGAGGGTCACGTTCACCAAGGCGTTTGTCTTGAGGTGACACCACTGCACTATGTGAACTATGATCAATGCTGTTCAGCAGATATTGATGGTCTTGCATTTGAACACAAACCAATCTTATGGCTGGCACTGGACGGAATTCAGGATCCCATGAATATGGGAGCTGTGCTTCGTTCAGCATACTTCCTTGGAGCAGATCTTGTTCTCGTAAGTCAGCAAAACAGGTAACTGTTGAGGTTCTTCATATAAGTTAACCATTGGTGCCCTTGAGTATTTTTAGCATTATTTTTGAAATGTTTGTTAAACATTATTTGTCAAATATTCATTCCATTTTCATTTAAATATTGTTATGAAATACATACGAAAACCCACATAGATAGGAAATTGTAGTTAATGCATGTAAACATTAATAAATCAAGTAATGTTGTAATTGGACAGTAGGAGATGGAAAGGTTCATCCCCTCAGGGTGATGGTCCTGCAAATGGATTTGTGTCATCTCTGCGTGCACTCCACTGAGGTGAAAGAATGTGAATAAAAGTTAAATAGTCAAGCAAAAGAACTTAAATGGTAATTAATGGGTGGCATGGTGGCACAGTGGTTAGCAGTGCTGCCTCACAGTGCCAGGGAACCAGGTTTGATTCCTGGCCTCGGGTCACTGTGTGTACAGCATCTGCATGCTCTCCCCATGTCTGAGTGGGTTTCCTCCGGGTGCTCCAGTTTGCTCCCACAGTCTGAAAGACATGCTACTTAGGTGCATTGGCCATACTAAATTCTCCCTCCGTGTACCCGAACAGGTGCCGGAGTGTGGTGACTAGGGGATTTTCACAGTAACTTCATTGCAGTGTTAACATAAGCCCGTAAGTGGCACTAATAAACAATAGGGATACTTTAAACTATAATTACCACCTTTTGAGGATATCTGTAGTATTTTTATCAGGGGATTCATTTTTTGAAAGTAAACAGATGCTAAGTCATGTCTGAGAAATAGCCGCAATAAAAATTGCACCAATAACTGTCTCAATTCCAGTTGCACATGTTGCTGTAAAATGCTGTGGGTGCTTCCCCAAAACCGTCCAGCAGGTGGCACCCAAACCTTGTTTATTTATTGAAGTAAGCTTCTTATCCAAATCACCCTCCCAACCACATTGTAGAATGAGCCAAAGTTTTTTAAGGAATACTGGCAGAACATCTCATCAAGCTGGCACAGTCCCACCATAGCGATGCCCAAGGGTGCTTTGCAAAAGTGGGGTCAAAGAAACTTTCTCCTTTCTCACTGAGAATCTACAAATATACTATCGAATCATAGAATCCCTGCAGTGCAGAAAGAGGCCATTTGACCCATCGAGTCTGCACCGATGACAATCCCACCCAGTCTTATTCCCGTAACCTCACATATTTACCCTGCTAATGCCCCTGACACTAAGGTCAATGTACCATAGCCAATCCATCTAACCAGAGCATCCAGAGGAAACTCATGCAGACATGGGGAGAATGTGCAAACTCCACGCAGACAGTGACCCGAGAACCGGAATTGAACCCAGGTCGCTGATGCGATGAGGCAGTAGTGCTAACCACTTTGCCACCCTATGATTCTATGTAACTGGGGGCAAAAATGTTCTTAGAATTTGAATTCTTCCTTTTGAGCATTGCTGCTATCTCATGCATGTAAAATGTTGTAATTTTTTTGTAACGGGTGCACGTTAGTGAAAAAAATGATAGACCTGATATTAACCATAGTGATGTTACCAACAGCTACCATTTTATTTAAATCCTCTCCTAATTTTTAGATTGTTATACTCACAGAATGATGGTCATTCATTTTGACATATTGCACTGCTAAATTTGCATTGGGACATAACCAGAGCTGGTCTCAGTGTTATTCATAATCAGGGACATAAACTGTATAAAATCTGTTCCCTCCAAGTATTAGGCCAGTAATTTTAAACTTGTATTGATCCATTTACTGTTAACCCACTGGCAAGTCTTCTCAGTGGCAACGCCCTCACAGCCAGATCTGAAAGGTGGTTGTGGCAGTTGACCATATAATCCAGACTGCCACTTCAGTGCATTACAAAGGAAGTACTACAGCATCAGAAGTGTTACATCTTAAATGAAATGTTAAGCTGAGACCAGGCAGACGTTGAAGATTTAATGCTGTGTTTTCAAAGATCTCCCAGTGTTCTGAATAATATTATACCCGACAATCAGTGCCATCAAAATCGATCAACTGGACATTGATTCATCTCAGTATTGGTCCGCTGTGCCCAGGTGCCAACTTCAGAACGTAGGTCATTGGTCCTGAAGCACTTTGGGCATCCTGAGGTTGCAAAAAACACCATTCCCACATGTCAAGGCATCGCAGTAGCCTGTAGTTCTGAGAGTTACAACAGAAACTAACTTACCCCAAGTCTTGTTATAAAAATGAGCTGCTCCCACCCTGAAGGCAGTAACTCCCAACTGGGTGTGATTCATGGCACCCAAAAAGCTGCTATTCCTGCACGAACATCGCCACTGAGTGCTGGCAGGCCATTGTGCAGATTATACACGGTGTCCTCCTGGAAAACAATAAAGAAAAGAAAGGCTTGCATTTACATAGTGTGTTTCATGACTCCAGGAAATCCCAAAGCATTTTATAGCCAATTAAGAACCATTGAAGTGTAGTCACTGTTGTTATGTAGGAAATACAGCAGCGAATTTACACACAGCAGACCCCCTTCGACAACAGTGCGATAATGATCAGATAATCTGTTGACCTGATGTTGAGGATGAATATTGGCCAGGATACCAGGGAAGAACTCTTTCTTCAAAAATAGTATCTCAGCATTTTTTGCATCTACTTCTGAGAAGCCAGGCTTGATTCAACACGTGAACGCCAGCACTTCCAACAGTGCGGCACCCCCTCAGTGCTGCACTGATGTGTCGGTTTGATTTTTATGTGCTCAAATCCTGCAGTAGAACTTGAATCCACCACCTTCTGACTCACTGGTCAGAGAGCTATCAACAGAGCTACAGCTAACAGTAACAATAGATGCTAAATATTTCACTATGAATTATATACAATCAAATGTCTGGTAAATTTACAAAATGTACATTATAGAACTTTGGTTCTAAGAGAAACATTGAATATTTTTGTTTGTTAATGTTCACCTTGTGTTATCTTCCAGTTGTTCTCTTACACCAACTGTGAGCAAAGCTAGTGCTGGAGCTGTAGAAGTTATGACTGTACATTGCACGTCCAGTTTGCCACAAGTGCTAAAGGTAACACAAATTTAGATGTACAAGTTGAAGAGTATGACAGTGCTTTGGGGAGTGTTTCTAAATAACTTGATAATGTTTCATAACTGATGTCTTCTTTAACTTCAATACAGGCAAAAGCAGCCCTAGGCTGGCAAATAATAGGAACAGTTGGAAAGTCTACAGAGGCTAGCAGTGCACCAGCCATCCCTTGTGCACAGTTCCAGTGGAATGAACAGACCATCCTGGTTTTAGGTAGTGTAAAGTGAATGCACAGTTTGCAAGTGATAGACAAGCGTGTTTATTTAAATAAAAAGATTATGTTGCCAGTTAACTGGATGTTCAGATCTACATTTAAACCTGATACAATGATGCCCATGTACAGACGGTGGAGGGAAAAATTTTTGTAAAATGGTTCCTTTGTTTATCTTATAATGGATAATTTATGTATTTCAGCATTGATTCTGCAACAGAAATGTTTGATTATTGATCAAAGGAGTCGAGGGTAATACGGTGGTGGAGGGGGGCAGGCAGGAAAGTGGAGTTAAGGCTGCAAATACATCAGCCATGATCTCAATTAAGGGTGGTGCAGTTTTGAGGGGCCAAATGGCCTGTGCCTGCTGTTATTTCCTGTGACCGTATCTGCTCACTGATTACACCTATTCTGTAGTTGTGTTGTTTTATAAAACTGGGTTGTCACAGCTGTATATGCTTGTAAAATAAACAACATTATTTCCAGCTCAAATAACTTGAGCATCGAATCTAGGCTGACACTTCAGTGCAGTCCTGAGGAAGTCTGACATAGTTAAAGCTGCTGTAAAGCTGCCTAATGGGTAAGGCACTGGCCTCCTAAGCCACTGATTATGGGTTCATGTCCCATCTAGGGTGAAGTAAATTTAGGGCAGCACGGTGGTGCAGTGGTTAGCACTGCTGCCTCACAGCAGCAGGGACCCAGGTTAAATTCCTGCCTTGAGTCATTGTCTGCATGGAGTTTGCAAGTTCTCCCAGTGTCTGTGTGTATTTCCTCTGGGTGCTCCAGTTTCTTCCCACACCCCAAAGATGTGTGGGTTAGGTTGATTGGCCATGCTATATTTCCCATTAGTCTCAGGAGTATTAGCAGGGTAAATAGAGTTAACGGCATAGGACCTGGGTGGGATTGTTGTTGATGCAGATTTGATGGGCTAAGCGGCCTCCTTCTGCACTGTAAGGATTCTATGATTCTGTTTTGGATTAGTTTTAAACTGAGAAGTTGTCTGCCTGCTCAGTGTCCCTAAAAAATCCCACGGTGCTATACAGGGATCCAGATATCTTGGCCAACATCGATGGATCCAAATGTCTTGGGCCAACATTTATCCCTCAACCAATATCCCCAGAAAAGATTATCTGGCCATTTATTTCCTTACTGTTTCTGAGACCTTACTGTGTGCTTTGTGGCTGCTGGTCTTCCTTACTTTCTAACAGTGATTCTGCTTGTAATGTCATTCATTTGTTTTGAAATGCTTTGAATTGTCCTGAGGATGTGAAAGGCAATGTATAAATGTAAATATTTTAAAATTTCTTTACATCTGCATCATGTACTGATATAAAATAGTATGGGAAAGGAAGAGGAAATGACCATTGCCGTATTTTTCTTGTGTATGAGTACATGGGGAAGAGCAAAGCCAGCTTTGTTCTGCAGCTGGCTGTGGCCCTCTTGACCTGAGGTGCTGAATGCAGATAAAATGTTCTGCTCCTTATCTGTGTGAGCACAATATTACCTGCAGAATTTTTGAGTCAATGTAAAGCAGTTATGATTGCACATAGTGGCATTTTAACTTGGGAATTAAGTTCCACTTTTGATGTCCAAATGCTTGGATGTCACCCTGGCTACAGCGTAACTCCAGTTAAAGTACCAGAGCAGTTCACTGACTCGTTAACATTGTACAAGCATTCTTGCCTGCTCTCGCTTAACATTTAAGAATGAGCTGCTGAGAGAAGAGTATGTGTGTCGAAGCACAGGATGCCTTTGTCACTGGAATTCAGTGCTGGTCAGATTAAGTTCGATCTGCAGTATGACATGGATTTGCCAACTGCTTTGCAATCTGCAGTCAATGGTTTCAGATTGGCAGGTGCAGTATTACTACAGTCAGCAAGAACCCACTTTTGTCTCCCTTGTTTTTGCGTCACCAAATCCTTAGCTTTGCATTTCACCAGAGTGTCCAACAGTTCATCTTAACACATGCAAACTTTTTTTCTGCTCCCAGGAAATGAAGGTTTTGGCCTTTCCGATGAAATCAGAAGCCTTTGTCACACAATGCTGACAATACCAGCAGGTAGAGGCTTGCAGCCTGGGATTGAATCCTTGAATGTGTCTGTTGCTGCAGGTAATTGTTCATGAAGTAATTCCACACCAATTTAGCCAGTTGTGTTCAGTGTAATTTTTTTTTGTCCCTAGTCAGAAGCAACAATTGTTCACATTGAAGACTAAACATTATAAAGAATTTATAGTCAGCCTTTGGGCATATACTTCACGTAGAATTCTTTGGAAAATTATTCAGAGCACTGCAGAATGTACATTATGAAAGGTGTAAGTTGCACTTTAATTCAGAATTAATACATGAACCATTCTTTACTGACGTGCACTTTATATCAGAGGCACCACATTAACTTCTCTAATCATTTGACTAACAAGAATGTTTGCCTGATAGCTTGCATCTCGTGCTATTTTAGGTATTGCAATTTCTTTGCAGTATTGTGGAATTAAATATTTTATATCTGTAATTTTGAAGTTGGTGAGCAATGGAAATGAATTGACAGCCTTTATTAACAAAAACTACAACAGGTAGTGTGTATTTGTGAAAACTATGGGGCGGGTTAGTGTAACTGGACATGTGCAGGTTTATTGGGATCAGGATTAGTTCTCCAGGTGCCAATAGTTGTCTCGATGAATTGGAGAAATGGCCATTTTCCTGTGCAAACAGAACTCGACTTCACTCATGACCCAGCTCAAGATTACAACAACCGTGAAGCTCAATACTTTTAACAATGAATAGATTCTTGACTACCCAGCTTTGTTCTGTTGTTGTGAGGTGATTCTCCTGAATTTCTTTCTTTAGGGATTCTCTTGCACTGTATAGCCAGCAAGAGGAGGAAAGTGTGACCGAGGCTTATCTCCCCACGCTGACCGCCCCACACCGTTTTCTGAATAGGCTGAAGTGATTTACTTTGGATCTGGAAACATCTTGGTGTCTATCTGCAATGATGCTCCCTGGCTGGGACCGGTTTAAATGCTGTGTGCTTTTGTCCTGTACTCATTCATTCTAAATGTAATAGATACAGATAATTGATAGCGAGACCCAACACCACTGGGTATTGATAATCAAAGCTAACTCTGTACTGTATCAATAATCAAACCCAACACTGTTCAGTTTTGATAATCAATATGATGCTGCTATTTACATTGCCTTTTGTACAAGTGATGTGGGATGTAAATGTTTCATTGTACAGGTTAAAGTTTAACCTCCACCCTTCCTACTCTGTGAGGGAAAAAATATTTTACCTTGAGACTCCTTTGCATGTGATCTAATATATTTTGGTCATCTGGGGAGTTGAGTGAAAATATGTACAGTGAAATAATTTGGAATTTGTAAAAATTACAATTAAAATAGAACATTATTTTTAAAGAAGTGTATGTGCTATAATTGTGTACAATTTGCAGCACAGAAACAGGCCTTTCAGCCCAGCTCCACATCAGTGTCTTCCATCCTACTTCATCTAACTATATCCTTCCAATCCTCAAGTTTATTTGGCATCCCTTTAGGTCTGGCATAATAATGGAATACTTGTATTTTATAACTTAAGAACCCTCTTTTTAAGTTATGTTTAAAATAACAGTACTGCAAGATTATGCTTGCTGGATAGCCTTATAGCTGGGAACTTACTGCTGTGTTAACAAGAGGTGTGGCCGGTCTCATTGCCAGGAGCCTGTGTGGACTTATGGTTATTTTCCTTGTTGTGGACAGGGGAAACATTTTTTTATATAATTAGGCAAATCATAAAATAGTTTAGGGAAAACATGTAATTTTTACTCCCTCCCCTGCCACTTTTTTACCTGTCCTCTTCTGAAGATGTTGTTTCCTGACCTGGGTACAGTTCCAAGGGCACAAGTGCAAATATACAAAGTGACAGACAAAAAAAGGCCAGTTGTTTTATGAGTTCTGTATCATTCAGCCACGTTGCAATTAACTGGCACAGCTTGCAGTACTCCCACCCTCCAGCAGGTTGCATAACCTTGCGGGAAAGGGGGAAAACAGATTAAATAGAAACCATAGGCCAGTTCAGGGAAAGAAAGAATGCTGCAAATTCTCAACCCCCTGAAGGTGATCAAGAACAAGTTCTAGGAGGTAACAATGACCATTACTCGACATCCCATCTACCTTTTGTATGCAGCATTAACAATTTCTAGAAAGCTGTCCAACAAATCTATCACAACAGTTAATCACCTTTTCAAAAGGCAAATGATCTTATTGACATCTAAACTAATTCTATGCTGACCTGGTTTATAATCATTTCTTCCCATTCTCCCTAATTTACATATTTCAAATAATCTTTCAATGTGTGCACAGTCTTATTTCTTTATCGTTAAAATATTTACATCAAGTCTCCCTTCGCTTTTCTAAAGTAAAGATATCCAATTCACAGTGCCTATTGTGAGAGTTATGGGTTTTTAACATTAGTTATTAATATAAGCCCTACTCTAAACCTTCTCTAGGGCCCCTATATACTCCAACCTGTGAGTGGATCAGAAGTCAGCACCGTATCCTCGAGACTTAACCTACGTTATAAACAGGGATACTGTGGTGTTTCTTTTGTGTTGTACCCTCTTAACAATACTTCATAATATTTGATTTACTTCAGCCATATCCATCAATGCTGCTTGTGGGTCATTAGATACTCTTCACTACAACATTCAGCTTTCCCTACGCACCGTGCAACACATTACATTTATCAGCAACCAACGTTTTGGGGATGACCTTATCTTCTCATTCCGCTGGTCGATGGGCAGGGTGAGCCCAGTAAGATCATGCAAGGAGCAAAAAATAGGGTTCAGGTCCGATTTCTCACCTTACATGATTTTACTAGGCTCGGATATCAGGTGCGAAGCAAATTTCAATATTTAAATATATTTTAAATACAATGTAAATATAATTAGTTACCCTGGGATGTTATCGTCCAGGCTGATTTGCCTCAGTGGCCTCACCGGTGAAGGTCCTCACCAGCGAGGATCATGCACGGGGACTTGACGTGATGGCCTCGCCGTTAGGACCCCCAATGAAGTCGGGGGAGGTGGGGATCAGTGCCCCAGGCCCAGAATTCCACCTATATGGTTACTGTGTTTTAAAGTTCGAGACAGATCATACCAGTGGAGGGCAACCTGTGGCCCAGGGATGACATGTGGCCCATCTGGGTTCTGAGTGCAGCCCACGAGACATCTTGTTGACCTGCCCATGCGTGGGGCTGCCACATTCACTGATTTCCATTCGCATAATTTTTTCCTACCGGTATGACTAACATGATACGCATGTAAAGCAAGGACAAGTCAAGTGAGTCGCAAGCTGATTCCTCACAACATTAACTCAGAGCCAGATGATCAAAGTGCAAATTTTTTTTTGTTTTTATCATTTGAAATAGATGGTAGTTCTAATAATATATGAATCCTTTTCATAACATATTATGAAATATTCAGCGTGTATTAAATGTATTTAAGTGTACTCACGGGGTCATGGTTGGTGAACAAGCCTGATTTCAATCTTGTGGTCCACTGAGATGGAGGAGGATCACTCATGCGGCCCACTCACTAACCTTGGTAGTCTGTCACTGGATCACACAATCATTGAGTGGTTACAGCACAGAAGGAGACCACTCAGACATTGTCTCAGTGCCACACCTCGTAAGAGCTAAAGATGTTTTATAGAAGCTGGGATACAGCTGTTCTTCATATAGCTCAGTTGATTGGATAGTGATGCAGAGTGATGCCAATGGCACAGGTTCATTTCCCGTATCAGCTGACGTTATTCATGAAGACCTTGCCTTCTCAGCCTTACCCCTCCCCTGAGGTGTGATGATATCGGATTAAATTATCACCAGTCAGCTCTCCACCTCAAAGGGGAGGACAACCTGTGGTCATCAGTGACAATGGTGACTCTACCTTTTACATTCACTTAATAATGTACTCAGGGTAATGGAGTCCCAGGTTCTCAAGATATATACTCAGTTAACTGATCTCAACCAGGGCAGTGATAAAGATGCAACAATTCATCTAAACAGAGGAGATAAAAAGGGAAATAAATAAGAATCTCAGCATAAAAGGCTACTAAATGAATGTTTTTTGTCAAATGCTTTTTATGTCGGTGTGCTTTGATGTCTATGGTAATTCGATAATAAAGATGAGATTGGTTGAGGCTGATATTAAATTTAGTTGCAACTGAGCAGTGAAGGACAGATTCTGGCAGTTTAAAAATTGTTGGTTACAATGTTTACTCTTCCAGATAGTGCTCGTTAATGTGATTGTCACGCCTGTAAAGCAACAAGAGCTGATTTTTGTTACTAGTCTGTCTCAGTGCCTGTTGGAGTCTGCTCACTTTGCAAGGATGATGTGGGATTTGAAGCAGTGACATTTTTAGCTTGGTAGGATGGCCAGCTTTGCTCGTGATCTTGGCTGGATTTCTGATGCACCGTTGTGTAAGTTTCCCCTCTTTCTCCAGTCAAACATAGACCATGCATGGCACTTTAATTGCATTGTACCTGCTGCCTGAAGTTTTCTTTAAATTTGATCTTGGAATAGGGGTGACGCCGACCATCCTCAGTTGCTATAAAGGCATTTAATCTTGTGCGTGTGGGTAGTGATGTCAAGATTGGTTAGCTTCTGTTCTAACCTGCTAGAAACTACAAAGGGTTGAGAACGGAGCCCAATCCATTACACTCCATGTGCACATCCTGCTGCCTCAGAAAAGCAGCCAGCATAACCAAGAACCCCATGTACCCCAGACATTTTCTCTTCCGCCTTCTTCCATCGAGAAAAAGATACAAAGGTCTGAGGTCACATACCAACGACTCAAGAACAGCTTCTCTCCTGCTGTCAGATTTGAATGGACCTACCATATATTAAACTGATCTTTTTCTGCGCCCTAGCTATGACTGTTACACTATATTCTGCACCCTCTCCTTTCCTTCTCTCCTATATACTCTATGAATGCTATGCTTTGTCTGTATAGTGCACAGGAAACAATACTTTTCACTGTATCCCAGTACATGTGACAATAATAAATCAAAGTGGATACTGTACTGAAGTGAGCCAGTTGGGTTTTTATGACAATGGGCATTTCTCTAGGACCAACTCACAAATGGTCAGATTTATTGAATTCACTTTCACAATTTACCATTAATGGGTTTTCAGCTCCCGACCTCTGAATTGCCAGCCCATAACCACAAACTTATCGTAACCAATGATACCCTAGTGATTGGTGTCTATACACGAGCAGCTCCTGAATTTGTGGTTTCATTGCTCTGTGGAGCCCCGTATAGCTAAACTTTAATAAAAACAAAAACAATGTTAGATCAATAGATTGATTATCCAGCGGACACAAAGTTGTGTTATCATTGTGCCGATTGAATACACTGACAGTTCCCATTTTCAGTCTGCTTTTAGAGGGTGAATGCAAATCTATTATAACTTCATTTGTTTCAATCAATGATGGCCCTTTTGGTACAAAGGATTGTTAAATATCTTCAAGTGTCACATTCTGGAAGGGTCTTTGCATGTCATGTGTTCTGGTTTAAAGGCTGGCTGGAATTAGGATTGTTTATTATCCTGGCAATATGTAGGACATCTGGACCCCATTCATATATTCTCATTAGGTCTTCCATTATTATTATTAATGTTATAGTCATTGATTGACTAGCTTACTAAATCACAAAGCAATAGCTGCAGGACGATAAGGATAAACTCTAAAACAGAAGGCTGCAAATGCTGGAAATCTGAAATACAAACAGAAAATGCCGGAAAATACTTAGCAGATCAGGCAGCCTCTGGAGGGAGAAAGAAAAGAGCGTTTTAGATGACCTTTCATTAGAATAGGGAAAAGTTAAAAATTGAATAGGGTTTCAAAGTAAGGGAAAGGGTGGGAGAAAAATAGCCCTCTGATAGGTTGAAAGACAAGAGAGGTTAAATGATGGACGGATTGGTGGTACAAGGCCAAAGGGACTGGTACTGGGGACAGAAAAGAAACAAAGAAGGTATTTGGTGTTGTAATTTGCCTTTAAGGGTCAGTAGCATGACATCACTGGAATGGAAGTGTGTTGCGTGATCCAGTTTAAGCTTCACTTTTGCTCTTGAGCACTGCACACATACCCAGTTCTGCTGCTGATGTCTTTGAGCTTTCTACCTATGTATAGCTATTCATATGTGTCTAGTTTGAATAAATGAATGCATAATATGTTTACCCAATCCCATATGAATGATTGATACCTTCATATAATTACAACAACACATCGAGAGGAGGTGGGAATGGCGGATGGATGAACATCTGCAACCTCCCCACCACCACCCCCCCAAATCCTGAAAGCAAAAACAAGACAGTTAAAACAAAACCTACAAAGAAAAAGGAAACAAAATAAGGGCAGAAGTCACGATCTGAAATTGTTGCACTTGATGCTGAGTCCGTAAGATTGTGAAGTGTGGAATCAAAACATCAGTTACTGTTTCTAGAGCTTGCATTGAACCTCACTGGAATGTTGCAGGAGGCCGAGGATAGCAAGGTCAATTTGAAAGTAAGGTGAAGAATGAATGACGGGGCTAAAAGCTTGGGGAGACTAAAAGCTGGTGGACTGAACAGGGGCTTTCAGCAATGCGGTCACCCAATCTGCATTTGGTCTCCACCAGAATAGAACACTCCATTTGTAAGCAATGAGTACGCTGTATTAAATTGAAAGCATTGTCAGACAAAAGGAACACGATCAGCAGGCTTGATACCAACACGAAGATTGGACCTAAGAGAATGAGCACACTAAGTTCTGATGATGCCAATACCAAATACATCTTCCCTTTCAGCATCCCAAACGATCTGCACCCTCCCCGATAACTGGTCCACTTCTCAAATACCCACAGTGTCCCCTTCTGCTTCCCTTGACACTTCCCTTGCAAGCACAGGAGATCATAGAATCATACAGTGCAGAAGGAGGCCATTGGCTCATTGAGTCTGCACCAACCACAATCCTACCCAGATCCACAACCCTATACATTTACCCTAGCTAGTCCCCCTGACACTAAGGGGCAATTTAGCATGGCCAATCCACCTAACCCGTACATCTTTGGACTGTGGGGGGAAACCAGAGGAAACACACACAGACACAGGGAGAACATGCAAAATCCACACAGACAGTGTCCCAAGCTGGAGATCGAACCCTGGTCCCTGGCGCTGTGAGACAGTAATGTTAACCGCTGTGTGACCGTGCCCTCTTATCTCCTCCCTTTTCACCATGCAAAGCTTCAAACACTCCTTCCAGGTGAGACAGTGATTTACGTGTACCTCTTTCAATTTAGTATACCATGTTTGCGGCTCCTAGTACAGTCTGCTCCACACTGGCGAGACCAAATGCATACCGAGTGATTGCTTTGTGGAACATCTTCTTTCAGTCTGCAATTGTGGCCTTAAGTTTCTGTCATTTTGTTTGTCACTTTAATTCTCCACTTTGTTCCCACACTGTCCTCAGATTCCTGCAGTATTCCAAAGAAGCTCAACAGAAGTTTGAGGATCAGAACCTAATCTTTCAATTAGGTACTTTACAGCCTTCTGGAGCCAGTGTCAAGTCCAACAATTTTAGACCATGATCTGTATCTCCATTTTGTTTCCTTTCTCTTTGAAGGTTTGGATTTTACTCTTTTGTTTTATTTGATTTCAGATTTTTTTCATTTATTAATTTATGGGATGTGTGTGTCACTGGATAGGCCAGCGTTTATTGCCCATCCCTAGTTGCCCTTAAGCTGCCCTCTTGAACTGCTGCGGTCCCTGTGCTGTGGTGTAAGTACACCCACAGGGAGGAAGTTTCAGGATTTTGACCCAGCAACAGTGAAGGAACAGCAATATATTTCCATGGTGAGTGATTTGAGGGGAATGTCCAGGTGGTGATGATCCCATGTGCCTGCTGCCCTTGTCCTTCTAGATGGTAATGGCCGGGGGTTTGTAAGGTGCTACTTAAGGAGCCTTGGTGAATTCATGCAGTGCACCTTGTAGATGCTGCGACTGTTTGTCAGTGGCGGAGGGATTGAATGTTTGTGGATGCTGTGCCAGTCGAGCGGGCTGCTTTGTCCTGGATGGTGTCAAGCTTCTTGAGAGTTGTTGGAGCTGCACTCACCCAGGCAGGTGGGGAGTATTCCACCACACTCCTGACATGTGTCTTATAGATAAGTGGACAGGCTTTGGGGAGTCAGGAGATGAGTTACTCACACAGGATTCCGAGCCTCTGACCTCTTGTAGCCATAATATTTATATGGCTAGTCCAATTCAGTGACCAATGGTAACCCTCAGGATGTTGATAGTAGGGAATTCAGCATGGTAATGCCGCTGAATGTCAAGGGGCAATGGTCAGATTCTTTCATGTTGGAGATGGTCATTGCCCAGCACTTGTGTAGCATGCATGTTACTTGTGACATGTCAGTCCAAGCCTGGATATTGTCCAGGTCTTGCCGTATTTAGACAGGGATTGCTATTCACCCTTCTAAAATTCACATCTCTTCCAGAAGTATCTTTTGTTTTTTCTTAACCTATCCCATTATCCCTTTGGTATTGTACCATTGACCCTTTTATCATCTCTCCTGTCTTCCATCCTATCACAGACCTTCCCTATTGTTCTTATTCCAACCCTAACCTCTTTCACTTTTAAAACCTATTACATTCCTAACTTGTCTCAGTTCTGGTGAAAGGTTATTGTCCTGAAATGTTAACTCTGTTTCTTTCGTCGAAGATTCTACCAAACATAAAGGAAATTTCCAAGTTTGTTTGAGATTTTTTACTCGTCTATATTTTTCTTCCTCTTCCTCTCAAAGGTTGACTCTTGCCATTCAGTGCCTCAGCCCAAGTGCTCATGTTTCACATGTAAGCCTTGATGGTGAATATTGGCAACAGGTTCAGGGTATCACAGGTTATCTTGTTCTCAATCAACAATTGTGTGCATGTTTACAGCACTGGATTGCATTCAGGAAATGGAACCATAGGCCAGAATGGAGTTTGCATGTTTTCCCTGTGTCTGCATGGGTTTCCTCCAACAGTCCAAAGATGTGCAGGTTAAGTTGATTGGCCATGGTAAATTGACCCTAGTGTCCCAAGGTGTGTAGCTTAGAGGGATGAGCGGGATAAATACATGGGGTTACGGGGATAGGGCCTGGGTAAGATGCTCTGTTGCTGAGTCGGTGCAGACTCAATGGACCGAATGTAGGCATTCTATGATGGCTGAATTTTCCTTCCTTACCAATTGGAACTAAGATTTGGGAGTAGGATGTTGGTCATACTGTTCCCTGAATGTGTTCTACCATTTAAAAACAAAATTGTGCTGATCTTTGACCGCAACTCCACTTTCCCACCTGATCACCATATCCAGTGATTCCCTTAGAGTCCAAAAATCTATTAATCGCCATCCACAGTCATCTCCCATTCCCCTACTCCTTCCGTAGAACCCTGCAAAACTTCCTCCTAATCAGTGATTTATGTGTTTTTTATAGCCAGTACTTCCTTACTCTTCAAAACATGTTGTGCGATATTTTGTACCTACACAAAGTAACTCTTTGGATGTGACTTTAAAGTGGTGGGGAGGCACAGTGGTTAGCACTGCTGCCTTACAGTGTCAAAATCCTGGGTTCGATTCCTGGCTTGGATCACTCTTTGCGTGGAGTTTGTTGTTCTCCCTGCGTCCATGTGCGTTTCCTGCGGATGGTCCAGTTTCCTCTCCCAGTCCTAACGATGTGCTGGCTAGGTGCCATGCTAAAATCTCCCTCAGGGTACCCAAACAGGCACGGGAGTGTGGCAACTGGAGGATTTTCACAGTAACTTCACTGCTGTGTTAAGGTAAGCCTACTTGCGACACCAATAAATAAACTTTAAATTTTACAATCACTGATTAACATCCTGTGCAATAAAAACAATATAGCACTTCAAACAATGCAGCACTTCCTCGGGTTCTGCACTGAAGTGTCAATCTTCTGATTAAAGGCAAAATATTGCAGATGCAGGAAATCTGAAATAAAAACAAAGTGCTGCAAATACTTAGCAGGTCTGGCAGCATCTTTGGATGGAGAAATAGTTAGGTTTCCAGTCCAATATGACTTCTCTGGTGTTCCATTGCTGCTGCCAGACTTGCTGAGATTGTCAGAGCAGAGAATTTTTTCAAGACCTGAAGTCTGAACTTAAACTCACAGGCTGGATTATTGATCTACCCCGCATGGGGCCAGGATTAGAGACAGGGCTGACCTAAAAACTTTTCATGCCAGTTCCCCGGCTCCATCTTGCCCTTGGGCCTTTGTTACAGAGGCAGGATTGGGCAGGTGAAGCTCTAGCCACACTTGCAGGGTGTGCGTGCAGTCAACCAGGCTTCATTAAGAGCTTAACTGAGGCCAATTTAAAGAGGGCCGGCTGGAACGTGCCAGGCTCAAGTGGCCAGTTTAGGTAGTTGAAGATGAGAACCAGGCAGCAGGCCGGCAGTCCAGTGCTCCAGGCACCTAGAGACCCTTCTCTCTCTGCCAAGATTCAGGATGAGGCACTGGTTGAGATATAGAGGGGCTCTTCACCCTCCCCCCAGACACACGTGTACATGCACACTTGAATCTAGTTTTCATTAAAAATTTTAAAAGCTTGAAGACTTCCATTTTTTAAACATTTCCATCCTTAAAATGACAAAGCCAATGTTCAGAATGGACCGGGCAAACCAAAATCCGTTTCTTGCTTGCTCCAAAAACCAAATACAAATTTCAAATGAATCCAATTCAAGGTCTGCCCACGAGAGAGACAAACAAGACCCATGATGACAAAAAAAGGCATTGCACACCACCCTGGACTTGATCTGATGCTTGATCCTAGCCAAAAGGCCAGGAAGTGATGTTTGCAGAGCTCCCATCTTGAAACATTTGCTCTATTACTAGCCTTGCATAACAACCTGCTGCTCCTTTCAAATTGGAAGGCATCTGATTAGTTTCCCATCTCGAAGACTCTGATTAGCACCTTTAATTGGGGGAAGAAACGTACTAACTAGAAGCCAGAATAGGCCATTCGGCTTTTCAAGCCTATCTGCCGTTCAATCTGATCGTGGCTGATCATCAGAATCAATATCCTGATCCCACCCCCTTCCCTCTATATCCCTTGATCCCTTTAGGCCCAAGACCTATATCTAATTTCTTCTGAAAATCACACAACGTTTTGGCCTCAATCAATGTCCAAGTAAGCAGGCATCACCCAATGATGGACTGTTCCATCCTCTCCTCTTTCTCCTTGCCCTGCATCGACCACCTGCACTGGGGGGTGCACAGTTTAGGTCTTGGAATCAGTTCAGATCTCTGTACCACTCTGGAGAGAAAATCCAGCCCACACTTCCTGCTATACAGGCAAGAGTGTTCCTATCCGGAAGCGATTGTAGAACCCCAATTGTTATCCGAACTGTGAAGAACTAACTTGCCACAAGTGAAGTTTTGAACTGTGAACCTGCAGGGATTTGTATAGTCAGGTCATACAGTTACCCATTCGAAAGCCAATCTAGGGTAAAAGCAGAAACTGCTGGAAAAAAAATGCAGCAGGTCTGGCAGCATCAATGGATAGAGAAACAGAGTTAATGTTTGAATCCATATAAATTCTTCAGAGGCAATTTAGGCATTGGCAGCCTTGCGATGGCTGATGCTACAATAAAATCCACCACTGTGCCACCTTGGGTGGTGTGGTGGCACAGTGGTTAGCACTGCTGCTTCACAGCACTAGGGACCTGGGTTCAATTCTGGCCCCGGTGACTGTATGGAGTTTGTATGTTCTCCCAGTGTCTATGTGGGTTTCTGCCAGGTGCTCCGGTTTCCTCCCACAGTCCGAAGATTTGCTGGTTGGTGCATTGGCCATGCTAAATTCTCCCTCAGTGTAACCGAATAGGTGCCGGAATGTGGTCACTGGAGGATTTTCATAGTAACTTCATTGCAGTGCTAATGTAAGCCTACTTGTGACACTAATAAATAGATTTTAACAATTGCAATCAAGAAATAACCCAATGTGAAAAATGTAAGCATCACACTCTGACAAACTGAAATACTATTATGTGCACAATTTTTTTTCCCACGTGTAGTTAATTAGAGAAAGGTTCAGTCCGTTGTTAGGGCAGCGTGCAAGAAGCTTAGTCCTGCATCCCAGTATCTGACAGGGAAGTGCTTGATGATGACACTGGGTGAAAAACTGTCCTGTTCCTCCCCATCTTAATAAGTACAAAACAAGTCAAATAATAAAACCGATTCTGCTTGTGCTGTGAGATTCATTTGTATATACTATCTAATACCGATCTAAAGGCTGAGAAATACAGAGTCACTGCAAATTAGATTACCTCATGCAGATAATTCTTATCTTTCTGCTTCCCCCTTCTTTCTGCAGTCTCTCTCCCACAGTGAAAAAACTCATCCTGGACAGATTTACAAGAGTAATAAAAACAAAACCATTTCAAAGCAAGATTATACCTATACACTTAATTATAGTTTTCTCATAACAAATCATATTTTCATTGCCTTGATGCATTACTTCAAGCCATCGCCCTCAGAAATATTCCTGCTGCAATATCATTTAATTTGTGGCTGAAAATGGTTGATTAGCGGCAGATTGTTTGGTTTTCAAAGCATGAATCTTAGCACAGGGTTCTCAAAGCTCCTCCGGTGCTGAGAATAGGGAACGGAAGAAGCATTTTTGTTTCCTAGGGGGATGGTTTTGTCTCGTTGATCTGTACAATGACAGTGGAACAGAGAGTGGGAAGATTTAATCTCGCAGGTACTCTGAGTGAAGCAGTGAATGTCTTCAGGAATGAAACAAAAAATGTTAATAATTCCACTCGAAATACTGACCTGAAGAAATTTTCGCACATTTACTTATGATCCCTGTATACAAAGAGCTGGCAGGAAGTCATCTTCACTGGTGCCTATATGAGTCCTGCTTTCTTCAGTGGAATGGGTTACAGATACTTCTACTTGGCAAGTCCCTGGAAACTGCTGACATCCTAATTCATGCCCTTTTTCTTGATTCAAGACCCAAGATGGGGTGGGGTGCCACTGACACTGCCAGCATTTATTGCCCATCCCTAATGCCCCTTGAACTTAGTGGCTCACTGGGCCATTTCAGAGTATGGTAGCACAGTGGTTAGTACTGCTGCCTCACAGCGCCAGGGACCTGAGTTTGGTTCCTGGCTTGGGTCACTGTCTATGTGGAGTTTGCATGTTCTCCCTGTGTCTGCGTGGGTTTCTTTCAGGTGCTCTGGTTTCTTTCCACAGTCCAAAGATGTGCAGGTTAGGCGAATTGGCCATGCTAAATTCTCCCTCAGTCTACCTGAACAGGTGCCTGAGAGTGGTAACTTGGGGATTTTCACAGAAACTTAATTGCAGTGTGAATGTAAGCCTCCTTGTGACAAAGAATTAAACATTAAGAGTCAAACACATTGCTGTGGATGTGGGGTCTCATGTAACCCAGATCAGATAAGGATGACAGTTTTCCTTCCCCAAAGGACACTAGCGAAACTTATGTGTTTTTTTTTGAAACGACAATTAACAATAGTTTCATGGACATCATTAGACTTTTAATTCCAGATTTTTAAGGAAGTCAAATTTCACCATCTGCCATGGTGGGATTCGAACTAAGTCCCCAGAGCATTGCCGTGGAGTACTAGTCCATTACTAACCATGACTCCAGGAGTAAAAATAAATACACTGCCGTATATTTCATAACAAGTTGTTGAAGGTGCTTTCATGGTCAGCATTAGATTTTTTAATTCCACATTTTTATGGAATTCAAACTTCACCATCTGCCATGGTGGGATTCAAACCCTGGTCCCTATAGCATTAACTTGGGTCTCCGGATTACTCATCTAGTGAGCTCTTTGTTACCTCAATGTTTTCCTGGTCGGATTCCTATTCCTCCATTCTCCGCAAACCTGAATTTATTCAAAGCTCTGCTGCCTATATTCTAACTCATTCAGGGTCCAGTTCACCCATCATTCCATGCGCTTGCTGATGTGCATCGGCTTCTCACCCAACAGCACCTGATTTAAACAAATGTCATCCTTGTTTCTAAATCCTCACGGGGTCTCACACCATCAACCCTATCTCCGTAACCTCCTCTGGCCATACAGCCCTCCAATTCTGGCATCTTGCACATTCCAATTTTAACCACTTCATCGTTGGCTGCTGTTATCAACTACCTGGACTCTAAAATCCTGAACGTCTTGGTGGCACAGTGGTTAGAACTGCTGTCTCACAGTGCCACAGACCCAGCTTCAATTCCTGTCTTGGGTCACTCTCAGTGGGGAATCTGTATGTTCTCTACCTGTCTGTGTGGGTTTCCTCCTGAAAGATGTGCTGGTTAGGTGCATTGGCCATACTAAATTCTCCCTCAGTGTATCCGAACAGGTGCCAGATAGTGGCGACTGGGGGTTTTCACATTCACGTCATTGCAGTGTTAATGTAAGCCTACTTTTGACACACATACTAAACTAAAACTCTCCTCCCTCTTTTAAGATTTTCCTTTACATCTCCCTCTTTGACCTGCCCTAATATTCCCTTTTGTGGCTCAGTGTCAAGAGATTGATACCACTCTTTTGAAGCACTTTGTGATATTTTATTGGATTAATGGTACAATACAAATAAAAGTTATTGTTGCTAAAACAGAGCTGGTTTCCATTATGAATATTTTTGGCAGCTCACCGGTGTGCTGTGGTCTGGCACTGAGCTACAAAATAAGAGCTATTTTCTGCCCGGTTACATTCCTGGAGGCAAAGATTCAGATCCAATTCCACGATCGAGCACCGGTGGCTGTCAGTACCTCACTTAGGTGATTGAACATAAGAACTAGAAGCAGGACTAGGCCATCTGGCCCCTCGAGCCTGCTCCACCATTCAATAAGATCATGGCTGATCTTTTCCTGGACTCAGCTCCACTTACCCGCCTGCTCACGATGACCCTTAATTCCTTTATTGTTCAAAAATTTATCTATTCTTGCCTTAAAAACATTCAGTGAGATAGCCTTACCTGCTTCACTGGGCAGGGACTTTGACAGATTCACAAGATTGTTCTTCATATATGATATACTTATGTATGTGCATGTCCTCCCTGGTGGTATGTGGTTAGGATTCAGCACATTCACCACTGCTGCCTGGGTTTGATTCCTGGTCAGGGAATAGTGGTTTACTGTGACAGGCATGGTGGCACAGTGGTTAGCACTGCTGCCTCACAACATCAGGGTCCCAGGTTCAATTCCAGACTCGGGGGTGACTGTCTGTGTGGAGTTTATACATCCTCCCAATGCCTGCGTGGGTTTCTTCCAGGTGTTCTTCCAGTTTCCTCCCACAGTCCAAAGATGTGCAGGTTAGATCGCCCCTTAGTGTCCCAGGATATGTAGTCTAGGGGGAATTAGAGGGTAAATAAGTGGGGGTTACGGGAATAGGGCCTAGATAGGATACTCTGTGGAAGAGTTGTTATGGGCTGAATGGTCTCCTTCTGCAGTGATGGGTTCTATGTATGTGTGCATGTATCTTGACAGTCAGTCTTTAGTTTACCTTTGAGGGACATCACATATGAGGCAAATCCTTATCTGATGCGCAAACACGCACATCTTCCAACAGATGTGGCTGGGTAGTGTTCAGGAGAAGGAATCGTGGCTGATTTCCCCCCCTCCCCCACCCGACTTTCTCAGAGTTCGAGATCAATTCTATCACCCAATTGCTGCCTGGGGACAAATCAGCTGAGTAAGGCACTATTTCCTTCTCTTGCACTTGGAATCTTCCGTTGTGCCATGCATATCCTATAACACAAAGGAAAATGTTGACAGCAATGTTTTTTTCCTCCTGTGTTGATATAAAACACTGCGCACATCATAGAGGCAATACATTTCTTGGTTTTCTAAGATGATTGATACTAATGTTACTGAAAAATTCTTATATCGTGCTTATAATTTACCACAATTTCGGATTTAATTTAAAGTGATGTCTATTAATATTATAATATGCAGGTTTGGAAGAGTCGGTGCTGTTAGTGATGCAGTAAAAAGTACATTTCTAGACATATTGAAATGAAGGAAATGTGTAATCAATGAAGCAACACACCATTATATGTAATACAGTTTGCTTTTTCCTTTCCTGTTCTGCTATTATTTGCTTTGTAAATGATTGTATTTATTTTTAAGTTTCTACTTACCCATTATATTTTGCGCTTTTAATGGTTAAAACACACATACACTGCAACGCAGTAATGTTTTGGGCTCAAAAAGCCATTGATTAAACTAGCCAACCCTTCCAAACATCCCATCAGTTTCTTTCTCGAGTTTCTCAAACGAATAGTCCCGTATCCCTACCTCTGAGAGAGAAATTCAAATTCATTTTTAACATACGCCATGGCTTTCTGTTCCACCACCGCTGACAAGTAGTCGTTCCCATGCTTCCTCTACCCTCTACAGGAAAAGCAATGCCTTGGCATTTTATTTGCCATATATGTTCCTAACGTTAAACATTAGTTTATTTATTAGTGTCGCAAGTAGGCTTACATTCACACTGCAATGAAGTTGCTGTGAAAATCCCCCAATCGCCACACTCCGGTGCCTGTTCAGCGAAAATTTAGCACGGCCAATGCACCTAACCTGCACGTCTTTTGGGCTGCGGGAGAAAAACAGAGCACCTGGAGGAAACCCATGCAGACATGAGGAGAACGTGCAGACTCCACACAGAAAGTGACCCAAGCCAGGAATCAAACCCGGGTCTCTAGCAGCAGTGCTAACCACTATGCCACCATGCCACTCCGTGACATGCCCTTCACTCCTGCCAGAATTCTCTAACCAATCTAATTCCAAATTCTTCATAAAAATCTTCATGATCTCTTGTCAATCTCCCCCTCTGCCTCCTCCTGTTACACTCTGTCTCTTTCTCCTATGAGGAAAATATTGGAATCATGAATCTCCATATTTCTCTGGAGACGTGGATCATCGTCATTGGTGGTACATTTATGCAGTTTGTGAGGCTCTTCAGAAAGATCATTCTTCTGTCTCAATCTCTTTTACCATCTACCTTCCTCCTTCACGACCTCATCAAAAGGGTGGGCAATTTTTCCTCTTAAACTCAGGATCTAGTTTCAGGTATCTGACTCGTAGCCCCAAAAGACTCTCCCTTGTAATTCTAAATCATAGCTATGACACTGTAATTAAAACTGTATTGAATTGCAACCACTGCAGCTCCAACATAGCTTACTCAGACTTGGGGGGAAGGCAATGGCCTTGTGCTTTTATCGCTAGACTATTCAGGAACTCAGCTAATGTTCTGGGGAACTGGGTTTGAATCCCGCCATAGCAGATGGTGGAATTTGAATTCAATAAAAAATATCTGGAATTATGAATCTACGTTGACCTATGAAACATTGTGGATTGTCAGAAAAATCCACCAAGGTTACTAATGTCCTTTAGGGAAGGAAATCTGCTGTTCTTACCTGGTCTATCTGACATGTGACTCCAGAGCTGCAGCAATGTGGGTTGATTCTCAACTGCTTCAGGGCAACTAGGGACGGACAATAAATGTTTCCCAGTCAGAAACGCCTGTGTCCCACACAAGAGTAAAAGAAATTGCAGAATATTCTTACATTTTTATTGCTTTCTTCACAACAACTGAACACAGAACACAGGGCATGAAGAGGGCAACATGGTGGCACCATGGTTAGCACTGCTGTCTCACAGCACCAGGGACCCAGGTTCAATTCCAGCCTTGGGTTATTGTCTGTGTGGAGTTTGCACATTCTCCCAGTGTCTGCATGGGTTTCCTCCAGGTGCTCTGGTTTCTTCTCACAGTCCCAAGAAGTGCAGGTTAGGGTGGTTGGTCATGCTAAAGTAATTCTAATGCTAAGGGGATTAGGAGGGTAAATGTGAGGGATTACGGGAATAGGGCCTGGGTGGGATTGTGTTTGGTGTGGACTGGATGGGCTAAATGGCCTCCTTCTGCACTGTATGGATTCGATGAAATTTTTACTAGTTAAGTGTAATTTTACTATTTTTTCCCTTTTATAGAAGTGTTAATCTACTATGTCTATAAATTTGTGACCAGTGTCTGTTAAAATTAATTTGTGATTGGCAGACCCAAGTCACACTACTGGGTCTGTGTTGTGTTGCGACCATGAAAAGGAGTCTTGTTGAAGGAGCACTCTGATCTCCAGCAAAGTTGAGAAAGATAAAAATTTAGCTTAAAAAGCTCCAAAGCAATGTGCTTGTCTAAATTTGATTTAGAGGACTTAACGCTGAATTGTGCTGCACAGTTTGGATCAATGCACAGACAAAATCACAGTTTATTGATGCAGCGTGGTGTGGTGTAATAACTGGCTCCACGTATCCCTGGTTGATTCAGTGGCAGCTCGTCCCTTTCTCTCACCTCAGACAATTGCTTTTCCAGAACACTGGCAGCCTTATACACTGGAATTACTCTCTGCTTTGTGACTCACTAGTACAAAAATGATCAAATCATTTAAGACACACAGACTGAGTATCTCCTTCAAATAGATGTCCACGTTTTCAGTATCTAATCCTGGGTTAAATTGTTACGTGGTATAATGGCAAGGCTGGGAGCTCAAAAGTTCATAGCAACTTAAAAGTTGCGGGCTGAAATGGCTTTTCCACTGTTGCCCAAAAGACAAATTCAATTCATCGTGTGCTAAAATAACTGCTTATCAATAGCTTTCTTCCTCTGCTGTCATGGTTTACAGAAACTTGGCTTCGGGCCACTGTCATTGTGAAGGAATGACTGCATGACCATTTGCTTTTTGCTTACAAATGCCACAATGCACTGATATATATTGCATCAAGTCACATTTCGGTGCAATGCAGGATTTTTTCCCTTCCCAAACAAAGCATTATTCAAACATGCTTTTAATAAGGAACACTCCTTTAAGACCCCTTAAAGACAAGCTCATGTTTTAAAGCTTTAAGTTTATTTATTACTGTCACAAGTAGGCTTACATTAACACTGCAATGAAGCTATGTGAAAATCCCCTACTCGCCACACTCCACCACCTGTTCGGGTACATTGATGGAGAATTTAGTATGGCCAATGCAACTAACTACATCTTTCGGACTTTGTGAGGAAGCTGGAGTACCCGGAGGAAACCCACACAAACACAGGGAGAACGTGCAGAATCCACACAGACAGTGACCCCCAAACCGGGAATTGAAACTGGGTCCCTGGTGCTGCAAGGCAGCAGTGTTAACCACTGTGCCACTGTATGTATATCAGAGAAGCGCTTCCTGTTACAATTCTCCAATGCTAGCACCCCATTTTGTGGGCTGGAGATCTGATTCTGTGACATGACTTAGTGAAGGCCTGGAATGAATGCAGACAGCTCTCAGTCTGTCTACACCAGTCTGGGCCCAGCAAAAGCAGTCTCAGGTTTGAGTTTGAAGCTGCAGTTTTGAAGTTGGAGTCAGAAGGTTGTGGATTTAAATCCCAATTCAGAGACTTGAGCACAATATTTGGGCTGGTCCTCTGGTGCAATAGTGCAGGTGTGCTGAACCATCCAAGGTGCCACTTTTTGGATGAAACTTTAAACATCTTTTATAGTCACCCTCTCAGGTGACCATAAAAGATCCCCCGGCACTATTTTGAAAAGGATTTCAAAGCATTCTGACAAATATTTATCCCTCAAGCAACACTACTAAATTGGGTTATCTAATCAATATTACATTGCTGTTTGTGAGACATTCCTTGTGGACCAAAGGGAACGAGGTAATTGTTTTCCACACTTCCGTCTGCCATTCTCAACACTCAGGAAAAGTATGTCTCAAATGCTATCATGATGTGCTGAGATAAGGGTTGAAGCACAGAACAGGAAGTGAAGCCACAGGCTGTCAATTAGGATTAAACTCTGTCTACGCTGCGGTCAGAATCAAGGAGGTAGTTGAGATGCATTTAAGCATGAAGGGAAATCAAAATAAACACAGGTGGTTGGAGGATGATAGAAATCCATTGAGCGAGTCATTGAATCTTTTATGAGGCAGTGCATCTTGAACTTGTTACAGATCAAAGGCTTCAGTTGTAATGGAGAAAGTTTCAGTGATTTCAGCCTGCTGGGAAACCTCAACAACTTCAAATCAAAGCTGTGCACAATACATTGGGACTGAGTCCACAGCTGAGTAGACTGGATCCCCCCACCCCACCCCACCCCGTCCCCCATTTCCCCCCCCCCCCCACCCCACCCCACCCCACCCCGCTTATCAAAGGAGTGTTATAATGATTTTACAATCCTGCCAAGTGACTGGAGGCGGGGTGGTATGGAGGTTAAAGTGATCAGACCACTTCAGAATTTTCACAGCTGACAGGCAGGAAAGCAGAGATTGTTCACAGGGCTGCCTGAATCATCATGCCAGCAGTGATCTTCAGGTCTCCCAGGGCTAGAAGGGGCAGTCCAGCCACAACAACCCATCCTGGCAGAGAGTGGCAAGGTCAAACCCTTGCCTCCAGCCCAAGCCCACCCAACATTCAGGAACCCTGAGAGACCCATCCTTTGTAGCCTGGCAGCAGCAGAGGGGCAAATGGTCACTACACCTACTTCTTCAAGCCCCCTCAGGGCACAAAACGCCAGGCCAGGATGTCAAGGCCAGCAGACAGTGCACTGTTGGCACTGCCAAGGCACATGGCGTGAGTGGGGATCTGAGGAAGATGGGGATCTGAGTGGGGATCTGGGAGGGAAGAGGAGCTTTGTGGGAGTTTGAAGGGGGAAGGGGGCTGAGTGGGGATTCTGGGAGTGAAGACACCTGTGTGGGGGTCTGAGGGGGCTGAGTGGAGGCTCACGGGGTGGGTGGGGGGCCTGAGTGAGGGGTCAGCTCAGATAAACCTTGTGCCTGGAATGGTGTATGTGTGTGTGTGTGTGTGTGTGTGTGTGGGTGGGGGGGGGGGGAGCGCGCGGTGGGTGTTGAGGATGCCTCTCAATGTTGAGGGGTTAGTGGTGCTTCCTCAACCATCGGTGTTGAACACGTGAAGTCCTTGCTGGCGAAGGCCTGTATGAAAGCTTGCCCACTGCAGATCAGTTTGAGTTTGTGTCTTTATGTGCCCTATTTGTGACCAGAAGTCCCACTTACCTGAAGAAGGAGCAGCGCTCCGAAAGCTAGTGGCTTGTGCTACCAAATAAACCTGTTGGACTTTAACCTGGTGTTGTGAGACTTCTTATTGTGTTTACCCCAGTCCAAAACCAGCATCTCCACATCATGACTACAGATCCCGCCAGGGAGGGGAGTGAATAGCCAGAGATTCGGTTGCAAGCCCAATTATATTTAAAGTTGGTTATTTGAATATGCATTGTGTTCCCGTCTGCTATAGATGGGCACCTGATCTGGGTGGGCACCACTGGCTGGGATGCCTGGCACAAAAACCATTTTTGCACCAACATCCAATTCTCTGAGCCATTGCAATTCGTGATTGGGCCGAGTGGGTCCAGAGAATAACCCCCACCACTGCCACCACCACCACCACCTTGTGTACATTTCAAGCTAAGAGTAGATTCTTAATCAGTAAGAGAATCAAGGGTTATAGGGAAAGGGCAGGAAAGTGAACATGAGGAATGTTGGCTCAGTCGTGATCTTATTGAATAGTGGAGCAGTCTTGAGGGGTTGAACAGCCTACTCCTGTTCCTATTTCTTATGGTCTTGTGCCTCAGAGCAATGTGCATCCTTTTGCAATTACGTTCTTGTGGTAATCCCTTCCAGGAATGCTGCTTATCCCATGGGAAGTGAAAGAATCTTACTGCTTGCACTGGATAGTTGGGAGTTAGCTCCATTGTTTGGCCATCTTATTCCAGATGCAAACTATCACAAATGCTGACAGTCTGAAATAAAGATAGAAAAACACTCAGTAGGTCAGGCAGCATCTGTGAAGCTGTATCCTTCAGCTGCCTTTTCCTCTGAAGGCTCACCGTTGGGTGTAAACACGAAAGGCAGAGGTGATGTATTATCTTTTAATTTTCCCAATCTGATCCACACTGGTGCAGAGGGACCTCGGGGTCCTTGTGCATGAGTCGCAAAAACCCAGCCTGCAGGTGCAGCAGGTGGTCAGGAAGGCGAATGGGATGCTGGCCTTCATCGCGAGGGGGATTGAATATAAAAGTAGGGAGGTCTTGCTGCAGCTGTATAGGGCATTGGTGAGGCCGCAGCTGGAGTACTGTGTGCAGTTTTGGGCGCCGCACCTGCGCAAGGATATTTTGGCCTTGGAGGGAGTGCAGAGGAGGTTTACTAGGCTGATACCGGAGTTGAGGGGGTTGAGCTATGAGGAGAGGCTGAATAAACTGGGCTTGTACTCGTTAGAGTTTAGAAGAATGAGGGGAGATCTCATTGAGACGTATAAGATGATGAATGGGATGGATAGGATAGAGGTGGAGAGACTCTTCCCGCTCAAAAAAGACAGTAGGACTAGGGGGCACAGCCTCAAGATAAAGGGGGGGCGGTTTAGAACGGAGTTGAGGAGGAACTTCTTCACTCAAAGGGTGGTGAATCTCTGGAATTCTCTGCCCGTTGAAGTGGTGGAGGCTGCCTCGCTAAATATTTTTAAGAAGCGGGTTGATGGGTTTTTGATAAGAGAGGGGATTAAGGGTTATGGGGAAAGGGCGGGAAAGTGGAACTGAGCCACGACAGATCAGCCATGATCTTATTGAATGGCAGGGCAGGCTCGAAGGGCCAGATGGCCTACTCCTGCTCCTATTTCTTATGTTCTTAGGTTCTTATGTACCCAACCTCCCTCAGGGAGTCCCAAGTTGCTGGGGTAACATACACTCTTACATGCTAAGCTCTGACAAAGGGTCATCCAGACTCTAAAACTTTTAGCTTTATTCTCTCTCTACAGATGCTGTCAGACCTACTGAGATTTTCCAGCACTTCCTGTTTTTGGTACAGTCGTACATGCATGGGGTAGTCCAGAGCTTTGGACAGTGACACTAGAGGCTCCGATTTTCTTTCCATCACATGGCTGATCAGGAATCTCTCTCACGACCCCACTTGGGTGACACGGTGGCACAGTGGTTAGCACTGCTGTCTTGCAGCACCAGGGACCCGGGTTTGATTCCCGGCTTGGGTGATTGTCTGTGTGGAGTTTGCACATTTTCCCCATGTCTGCGTGGGTTTCCTCCGGGTATTCTGGTCTCCTCCCACAGTCCGACGGACATGCTGGTTCGGTGCATTGGCCATGCTAAAGTCTCCCTCAATGTACCCGAACAGGAGTGTGACGACAAGGGGATTTTCACAGTAACTTCATTGCTGTGTTAATGTAAGCATACTTGCGACACTAATAAATAAGCGCAAACTTAAACATGGCTATCACCTGCTGCTGGTGTTTGTCGGAAGTATTTTGTCCACATTATGAATGCACCTATCTTGGCCATCAAGTCCTGAGGTGGGATTAAATCCAAGACTCCGAGGCAGGAATGCTACCTCTGACAGCAAGCTCCAGTGAATCTGAAAGAGAAAAATTTGAGATTAATATTTCAAACCAGGTTGGAACCGACGAATAATAAAAAAACAGGTGACAGTGGAAATTCCCAATTGATTTAGCTTATAAAATCTGTTCTGGAAATCCTTGTCTTTTCTGTCCATTGAATTAATGGGATGCTCTGCAGTTTATTCACACACTTGTTTGTTGATTCCCCGTGAATTATCTGGATTGTATTTTTGTTTTGGGTGTCCTTTAATCACTTTCATTTCCAAAGCACTAATTTCTCTGGAACATCATCCGCTTCCCTAAGAAGAACATTTTTTTTGGTTCTCCTACTTATTGATCGAGCCATCTACCTCTTGTGCCATTAATTAAGGTTGTAAATGCGGTGCCACCGCCGGTACAGTCCTTTATTGGATTTGAGAGACTTAATGCATTTAAAACTAAAATAGCTTTGGGCAGGAAAAGGTGGCCTTGATTGCAACCAAGTCAAACAGTAACGAGGTGGAGTTTATATTTGAGTCTGACAGAGAGAGAGAGAGGAGAAGCAAACTGCGATGTAAACAATAGTGGTTCATTCATTACAATCTGTCTCTTCTTACCTGAATAAACGACACCACTGGGTAAAGTTTGCAATTCTCCGGTTGTAATTTGGTGATAATAGCACTTTGTAAATGTAATCAACCTTGGGTCTTGTTAGTTCCACAGGTGCAATTAACATTACCATCTGCTAAGCTGTGATTAATGGTGTTTACAAATAGGCTACAACATGTTAAATATTGTTGTACTCTCCTCTCTCACTTTCTGGTAGAAAGGGCAGAAGAGTTTAGCATTTTCCCGGTGGAGGGGACGCTATGGGCTTCTGTTAATTAGCAGAATATTTCTTTGTTGTAATTATGGAAACTACCATTAAACTCTGTACCAGCTGTAGTACTGACAAGGTCAATTCTGAGGTCAAAGCAACTAATCGCGATTTGATATAACCTGTGTCTCGTGGCTAATTGATGAATATGGATAAAGCTCTTTGTGAAATATAACATATGGCACGTTTAAGAAAACACACATCTTTTATCTTTTTAAAAAAAATCCCCCTGCATTTTAAGCAACCGCATTAATGTTCTCAATTATAATTTCTGGTTTTCTGTCTGTGTTTAGAGCGAAGAGTCTGCATTGGCATGAATGTGACAGTTAATAATATTAAAACACAGATATCTTTCTTAAAAAGAATAGGTCTCGCCTCGCAAAGATATTTCTGGTTGAGGTGTAGTATAGGTCAAAACGATTTGCATTTTTCAGAACAAGCCAGTTAAAGGGAAGATTTATTTAAATATTCTAGCTGATTGATTGTCAGGTACTAAACAGCATTAAACTCCTGTTTAGTTGTCCTGAAGCAAAACATGAAAATACAATTAAGTGTAAGTTAAGTTATTTGACAGACGGGATTTTAATTTGCCAGTATCCCTCAGCAAGCAACCCTCGTTTTTAAAAGGAGCAGTCAGAATCCAGCGTTTTCCCCAACCGAGCGGACGTCACAACTCCTGAGATACTGTGACATTACAGTATGTCCCTCTTCTCAATCTGCATCAATTTATTCCTATTTTCCGAACTATTCTTGGACGTAAAATGTTTTATTCGAGTCAATTCTTTTCATAGCTGCCCGAATCCACTCAGCAGGCCTAAGAAGAGAGAGAGAGAAGGAGATCTATGTTGTGCATTATTCAGTTAGGTCTGCTCAATGGTTTATCGGATTGAATAAGTGCTTGATCTGTGTTTGTGTGCGTGGGATGCGCATGTTAAGGCGACAGCAAGCAGTCCTGTGCTCTTTCAAACTGCGAAGGCTGAGAGAGGATTTACTGCTATTGTTCAAAGTAATGGGAATAGACAAAATAGACACAAATTATTTTCACTGTGAGGTAATTGGGGACAAGAGCCAACAATCTCAAGATAAACACCAGATAGGTAAGGGGGAGCGGGGGGTGGATTTGAAGAAACTTTTGTACCGAAGGACTTATTGGAATATGGAATCCTTTTGTCAGAAGTGGTGATTGGTGTTATATCGATTGAAGCATTCAAAATTATACTGGATAATTACATAAAAAATATAAAGGATGCAGGGAGAAAGGAGCAAAATGGAATTAGTTAGAAGGAAAGCAGGAACTGTAAAGACTAGCACTCCAAACGGAACCACATTTAGGACAGGTTAAAAACGCCTTTTGCTGTGCTGGTACTTTTGTATTGATATTGCACTCGATGGAAAATAGTAAATGTGTAAACCCTGACAATCAGTAAGCAGGTAAAGCATGTAGGTTTTTTATTTAAATCTAATATTTACAAAATTGATCTAGGACCATCTCATTTTATTCCAGAATTCAGGTGCAGCAATTCTAAAAATCTGGCTGTGCCATTGTTTTATTTGGCCATTTGGTAAGATGAAAAACAATTTTATTTGAAACATCTTGATGGGCCCTTTGCAAAACACCCAGCCAAATGCAGCATGAAGCCACACAGACCTGAAGCTCCCAGCTGAATCCATGCTTTGTATTTTTGGGGTTCTCATGCAGGGCATCATTTGGAGTGTAACAGTTGGTCTCAGTGCCTCTAGGCTAGGAAAGGGTGCCTAACTTTGCTGGGTTATTGTCCACATAAATGGAAGTCAAGTGAGATGATGGCATAGTGGTTAGCACTACTGCCTCACAGCACCAAGGACCTGGGTTCAATTCCAGCCTTGGGCCACTGTATGGAGTTTGCACATTGTCTCTGTGTCCGCTTGGGTTTCCTCCAGGTACCCCATTTTCCTCCCACAGTCCAAAGATGTACAGGTTAGGTTGATAGGCTGTATTAAATTGACCTTAGTGTCAAGGGGATAGCAGGGTAAATACATGGGGTTACAGGGATGGAGCCTGGGTGGGATTGTTGTTGGTGCAGGTTCAATGGATTGAATGACCTTCTTCTGCACTGCAGGGATTCTATAAAGGCAGGATCTGACTATGATTGATGACCTTGCAGGTACTCAGTCAGCTTAAATAAAATGGTCACTACAAAGAGTTACTAGCAGAACCACACCACAAGTCAAGGTAGCACCTTTAAAAGGTGTGTGAAAATTGAAAAAGGAGGGCGGGCAAACTTCTTCTCAGCCTGTGGCATGCTGTTCAAGGTGGTTCTGCATTAGAGTACAACTTTGCAGTTTTTCCATCATTGGCTGGCTCCTGTTATAAGAACATAAGAACTAGGAGCAGGACTAGGCCTTCTGGCCCCTTGAGCCTGCTCTGCCATTCAGTAAGATCATGGCTGATCTTTTTGTGACTCAGGTCCACTTACCCACCCGCTCACCATAACCCTTAATTCCTTTACTGTTCAAAAATGTATCTATCCTTGCCTTAAAAACATTCAATGAGGTAGCCTCAACTCTTCACTGGGCAGGGAATTCCACAGATTCACAACCCTTTGTGTGAAGAAGTTCCTCCTCAACTCAGTCCTAAATCTGCTTCCCCTTATTTTGAGGCTATGCCCCCTAGTTCTAGTTTCACCTGCCAATGGAAACAACTTCTCTGCTTCTATCTTATCTATTCCCTTTGTAATCTTACATGTTTCTATAAGATCACCCCTCGTTTTTCTGAATTCCAATGAGTATAGACCCAGTCTACTCAGTCTCTCCTCAGAAGACAACCTTCTCAACTCTGGAATTAACCTAGTGAATCTCCTTTGCACCCCCTTCGTGCCAATATATCCTTTCTCTAGTAAAGAGACCAAAACTGTACAGTAGTCCAGGTGTGGCCTCACCAGCACCTTATACAGATGCAACATAATCTCGCTATTTTTAAACTCCATCCCTCTAGCAATGAAGGACAAAATTCCATTTGCCTTTTTAATTACCTGCTGCACCTAAGATTCCTGCACAAGGACACCCAGGTCCCTCTGCACAGCAGCATGTTACAATTTTTTACCATTTAAATAATAGTCCATTTTGTTGTTATTCTTACCAAAATGGATGACCTCACATTTACCAACATTGCACTCCATCTGCCACACCCTTGCCCACTCACTTAGACAGCAATAGCATCTTGGAGCCATGAATATGTGGCTGCTGAGTCAAGGACACTAATTTAAAGTAAATCCAAAGAGTTGATCCTATGTGCTTGGACCCTGGAGCCCGAGAGAGTCTCTCAGACTTTATGTAAATAGTTGCGGGGGCCCAAATTCAGAAATCCCTGAACACAGCATCTACCATTTTTGCAGCAGGGGGCAGAATGTGGGTGAATTCTAAGCACACATCTGTATTTCATGGAGGTACCTACACATGTTCACAAGTACACAAGTGCAGCTGCCTCAGGCTGATGTGATTTTTCCTAGTGGGGTGATAAAAGCACGACTTATGCACCTTAGACCAGGTAGGGAATGCTGCCGAAATTCTTTGGAGAGGTACCCTTTTGGATATGGTACTGGGACAACTTTGGGTATTTCACATATGCTTTGGGGGAGTTCAGGTGCCCTTTGGGATTATTAAGAGTAGACATGAACGTGCATAAAATGTGCTTAAACTGATTGGAAATGTCAAGACCATTTGAATTATCAAAAGGAGCTATCCAAGACCTTTAAAACTCCTGATCTTTAATGATTTGAAAAAATACTATCTGCAGTGTTTAAAAAAACAGTTCTTGCTAGTTCACTCTGTCTGGTGACAAAGCCTGAGGGTTATCATTACAAGATAGGACTGCATGACATATTTCACAACCTTTCATTAAAACAGTGAGGTGCCTTTTATTTCAGTTTGATTGACAGGTCCAAGTAATTGTAAACACTTTAAAGTCAGAAAATTAATTCCAATATTTGTTTGTGTAAGGGATGAAAAGAAGTGAAATACAACAAATGGATTATTTTTATCAGCACAAGTGCTTTTAAACAGTGAATTATTCAACAGACATGTAAGAATATCATTTTATCTCATCTCAGCACGGGTCCTGAGCTCTGCCATGGTTGTGGCTACTGTATGAGTTGGCACCCAGAATCTGGAATCCCTTACTGTAGGAGGAGGTCATTCGGCCCAATGAACCTGCATCGCCAACAATCCCACTCAGGCCCTATCCCCATAACCTCATGTATATACCCTCCTAATCACCATGAAACTAAAGGGCAATTTAGCGTGGCCAATCAACCTAACCCAAACAAATTTTGTGTGGGAGGAAACCGAAGAACCCTGAGGAAACACAAGCGAACATGTGGTAAGTGTGAAGGAATAGGATGGTGCGTAGGCAGGCATGGGTTAGCACTTGGTTGGCATAGGAGCCATAAAGGGCCTTTGAGGTTGGTAGGGGCATGAATTGGTATGGTGAGTATGAGTGGGCATGAGGTGACATGGGTAAGGTGAACGTGTGGCTGACGTGAGGGTTGTTTCATACATTTTTAAAACTTCCACACAATGCCAGTGCACCGAGAGCCCGCCTCCACACGCAGCAGCCTCCACACTCCTTCCAGAGTCCCTGCCATGACGCCCATTTTCACACATGCTCCCGTGCCGCAAGTCCCACGCCCAGCAACATTTCGTTCTGGATCGGGCTTGTAGAGCTGGGAATTGTCCCGACTCTGCTCTTCTGATCTGGGAGCAACAATTCAAGGCCTGGATCTCTGTATTAATTGCGAATCCAGCGACGTTGCAAGTGTGCTGTCACATCCCCACCCCCAACATGGAGTGTGATACATATAAAGTGGCTTTCCCAAAATGTGATCAAAAATCTTGTCAAATACAGAAGCGCCTTAGAGTAAACATATGATAAAGCCTCATTTACAGTCTGAAGATGCAGCAGAGGTGGTAATTAGCCTGGGTAAAACTGTGAACACGTTGCCAGACAATGCAGCTTGGTGTTTGTAATGTGTGTATCTTCTAATTTATTTTGTTAGATAATGCTCTCGTCATGTTCCGAAAAAGCACGCTGCCTGTTTTCTCCAGATGTTGCAGTTCAGCGTTTCACTGCATGCTAATATAAATTTATGTCAGTGTGCGGCAGTCTCAGAACAAAACATGCTGTGCCAGAATATGCCATCACAAGAGTTGTTTTGTCTACTTCAGTTTACTTTAATGCATTGCAAGAACCCACCGTCCATGTGTCAGGAAGGACAGTGAAAAACAAATATGACGACACATTCCATGTCTGCAACCGGTGGGATTATAAGCGTCTGCAGTGTATGTGGAGCCTCGCTAGACAGGAATGTGGGGCTTTAATGTTGTAGCCTGCCTCAGAGGTCTAGTCTGTACTTATATCAAGGCACCTTCTCAGGGGCAATTAGGGATAGACAACAAGGGATTGACAGGAATGCCCATATCCCCATGAACGAGCAAAAGGGAAGTACAAAATGATCCATTTTTAAAGGAAAGGCAAGAGGAGACAATATAAAATGAAGTGGACAATCGTAAAGGGGTTGAAGGAACAGAGAGATTAGGGCCATTTATATGCATTTTTTTCATCCATGGGTTATAGGCGTCGCTGGCTGGCCAGAATTTATTGCCTATCCCTTGTTGCCCTTGAACCGAATGGGTTGTTGGGCTATTTCAGAGGGCAGTTGAGAATCAACCACATTGCTGTGGCTCTGGAGTCACATGTAGGCCAGAGCAGGTAAGGACAGCAGATTTCCTTCCCAAAAAGGCATTGGTGAACCAAATGGGCTTTTCCGACAATCCACAATGGTCACCAAAAGATTCGTAATTTCAGATATTTTTTATTGAATTCAAATTCCACCATCTGCCATGGCGGGATTTGAATCCGGGTTTCCAGAACATTAGCTGAATTTCTGGATTAATAGTCTAGCGATAATACCAGACTCAAGGTGACAGGGTAGGTCGTGAACAGTGGTTAAAAATGCATTCGAGACTCTGGGCTTTATAACCAGAGGGAAACTACAAAAGCAAGGAAGCTATGATGAAGCCTCATAAGACACTGCTTCAATATGAATGGGAGTATTGTGTCCAATTCTGGGCACCACAGTTTGGGAAGAATATAAAGGATTTAAAGAAGGCGCAGAAAAGATTTACAGGAATGGTTCCAGGAATGAAAAACTTAAATCATATGGACAGATTGGGGAGGCTGGTGCTGTTCTCCTTGGAGCAGAAAACATTGAGACAGCAATAGTTGAGGTGTTCAAAATCATGAGGGGGTCCAGAGAAGTCAATAGAGAGAAAAACTGTTGCCATCAGTGCAATGGTCAAGGATTAAAGGACACAGATTTAAAGTGATTGGCAAGAACTGAAGATAACACGAGGAGAATCTTTTTGATGTAGGATTTAGTTATGAACTAGGATGCACTGGCTGATTCAACCATTGCCTTCCTCCAAAAGGGAAATAGCTAAAAATCTGAATTTTTGGACCTGTGGGGAAGGAGTGGAACTCGCTAAGTTGCTCTTTCAGAAAGTCAGCATGGAATTGATGGCCTCCTTCTGTGCTGTAACTATTCTATGAGTACCAGGTACTGCCCTCTTCTCGCTGAGGAATACACTTACCTGAGCTTCTGCGGCCACCCTTTTTAGTTTAGTGATTATAGTGTGTTTTTGGACAGTACATTCCTCACATTCACTACCATCTGCACGAACTAGTTGAAACTAACTGACTGTTCATCTTGCCTTATCGAGCTGCAGCCTTTGTCTCCTAATTACTTCACAGTTTCTTCCATGATTATACAGAAGCTGATTATTAGAATATCTGCCAGCCTTTGATCAATTCATTCCATGCCAACCTCTGGAAGGCTCAGAGATCTAATTGTTTCCCTGATGAATATATTTAGAAAGAGCTTTCACTTTGTGCTTTACGCTGCAATCTTCAATCTTGTTTTCTATTTTAGTTCTCTTGACCAGTCACTTAATCTCCTTATTCCATATTCATCTCTGTTCGTTGCTTTACCTGTAAGGTTAGCTAACTTATTGTTCGCCCTTATCTCCTAAATTGTTTCACTTGTTGTCAACATTTATTTCCTTCTTCCTCTGCTACACTGCTCAATACTAGGCTTACTTCGTATTCTGAGTAGTACATTCTTGCCAAACTCCATTTATATTCCATACTACTCTCTTCCAACCATGCATTCCAGTCTAATTCTCTTAAGGTTTACACGTATGTCACTATGACTGTGCCCAGATTTTGGTCTCCATTTTATATAAAGAATATTGAGGCACTGGAGAAGGTGGGAAAGAAATTTAGAAGGATGATATCAGAATTAATAGGTTATACCTATCAGGGAAGTTTGAACAGGCTGGGCTTTTTTTTGGAATCACTGAGTCATACAGTGCAGAAAAGGCCCCTCGGCCCATTGAGTCTGTACTGACATGCGCAAAACATCTGAACTCCCACCTAATCCCATTTACCAGCACTTGGCCCATAGTCTTGAATGTGGTGACATGCCAAGTGCTCATCCAGATACATTTTAAAAGATGTGAGGCAACCTGCCTCTACCATCCTCCCAGGCAGCACACTCCAGACCATCATCACACTCTGGGTAAAAAATCTTTTCCTCACATTCCCCCCAAATCTCCTGCCCCTCAGCTTGAACCTATGTCCCCTGTGACTGACCCTTCAACAAAGGGGAAGAGCTGCTCCTTAGCCACTCTGTCCATGTTCAAATGGCCTGTTCCCGTTTGGTAATTCCTGTGTAATTAAATCAATCATGCTTTGCTATAAAATGCTGCCTACATCCAGAGTTGAGGCTTGATCTGATAATGAGGCAATGACTGGAAGATAAGAGCTTTCTATGAAAGTTGGGTGGCATGGTAGCACAGTGAGGAGCACTGCTGCCTCATAGCACCAGGACTCCAGGCTTGGGTGACTGTGTGGAGACTGTACATTCTCCCCATGTCTGCATGGGTTTCCTCCAGGTGCTCTGATTTTGTCCCACAGTCTGAAAGACGTGCTGGCCATGCTAAATTCTCCCTCAGTGTACCCGAACAGAAGTCGGAGTGTGGCGACTAGGGGATTTTCACAGTAACTTCATTGCAGCGTGAACGTTAGCCTACTTGTGACACAAATAAATAAACTTTTGATATATCTTTAGTTGTATAATGCCTTTCATGATCACAAGGACGCTCCAAAGCATTTCGCAACCAATGAAGTATTTTTGAAGTTACTGTTGTTATGTCGATTGATACAGCAGTAAATTTCCAAACAGAAACAATTGACCAGTTCATCTGCCTTTTTTCAGTGACATTGGTTGAGGGACAAGTGTTGGCACCAGGGGAACTCCCGCTGTTCTTCTTTCAACTGTGCCATGGTTTAGCTTACATCCACCACTGTGAAAAGGAAGCTCACTTTCTCTAACAGACCGCTGCCCTGCAATGCAATACTAAGTTGAAAATTACCCTCATGGTTTTTACAAAGATAGTTACTGGCAGTGTATGAATAACTGAGAGATTATCTACAGCTTAAAGGCGTAATTTACTCATGTTGAATAGTGAAGGTAGTTTATCCTATGCGCTTTATGCTTCCATTCTGATAAAGAGCTATATTTCATCATGTGCATAAGCATTCACTATGCTGCAGCATAAAAGTTGCAGAGAAGACCAATTCCTTGCTGTGAGTAATGAGCGCAATAGACGTAGGTGCAAGTACCAATTGGCTAATGGTAGAGACACTGGGGTCAGAATTTTACATTGCTCAGATTGTCCTTACATTTTTGCTGCAACCTTGAACCAGGGCAGGATGAACAAGTGAAGCAGGTGTCTAGGACTATGATTTGTGCTTGAATGTGATTCAGATTTCTTAAATGTCTTGAATTGGACTCCAATAGAAAAATTCATGTCCTCTGGCTGATGATACTGGTCATGTGTGACACAGCGACACAGTGATTAGCATTGCTTCCTCACAGCGCCAGGGACCCAGGTTCAATTCCAGCCTTGGGTCACTGTCTGTGTGGAGTCTGCACGTTCTCCCCATGTCTGTGTGGGTTTCCTCCGGGTGCTCCGGTTTCCTCCCATAATCCAAATATGTGCGGGTTAGATAGATTGGCTGTGCTAAGTTGACCCTAGTGTCAGAGTGATTCAGAGGGTAAACGTGTGGGGTTTTGGGAATCAGTCCTGGGTGGGATTGTGACCGCTGCAGACTCGATGGGCTGAATGGCGTCCTTCTGGACTGGAGGAATTCTACGATTCAATGGAGGTCACCTGACTTATCAGCAACCATTTTAAGAGGGTGCAGTGTCTGTTATTTCATATTCCTTCCTTTCTTACAAAACAACATAATCCACTGCTCAACTATTTTTACAGGCATTATGTGACCATCAAAACAGGTACGTGAAGATCACCTCTGTCAAGATCGGCTAACTCACCTGAGGCCAAGGATTGAATCTGGAAATTGCAGAGCTATGAGAAACTTGACCATTCACAACGTAAAACCAAAGAACAACCAGTGGAATGAATGGATGATGGGTGGCACAGTGGTTAGCACTGCTGCCCCACAGCGCCAGCAATCGGGTTCAATTCTGGCCTGGGGTCACTGTCTGTGTGGAGTTTGCACATTCTCCTCGTGTCTATGTGTGTTACCTCTGGGTGCTCCAGTTTCTTCCCACAGTACAAAGATGTGCAGATTAGGTGGATTGGCCACGGAAAATTGTCCCTTAGATTTGGGAGATTAGCCGGGTAAATATGTGGAGTTACAGGGCTAGGGCTTGGGTGGGATTGTTGTCAGTGCAGGCTCAATGGGCCAAATTGCATTCTTCTGCACTGTGGGGTTCTATGATTCTATTCTACGAATTTTTTCATATTATGTATCTAATTGGTCTGATAGAGTCAATGAAAGAATTCTCTGATTTTCCATTGAACACATCACTGAGCCACATTTAGAAAGCCATGTGATACCTTGTCAGTGTGGATTGTGACCTTCTTCCATTTTTGACTGAAAGGTTGCAATCCCTGTCCTTGGTTTGCGCTGAGTGAGCTGATCCCAAATGGGGAATCAGTAGTCTTGGTATTCCCGGACTTACGCGGAGGAACAATGAACTTGGATTCATTATTCTGATCGTTACTCAGCAGTTCCTGCTAGAAAGGGACATTGGGCTTGACTATTGAAGCTCCACACTGGACACTAATCTGCTGAAAGCCTGACCCTACATGGATATGGACTGTTCCAGGAGTGAAGGAGAAAAAAATACATTTTATTCAAATCTATTTCACAGTGCAGGTAAAGCAAACCAGTTCTTGTTACTACTGATTAATTGCATTGTATAATAAGCCCTTTGGGTGGTTAATTATAATCAAAATATTAGACAGGATTTTACAGCCTCACTCATCCTGAAACTAAAATCCCACCCGAGGTCAACGGACCTTCCCATTGTCCACCCCTCATCCGCTCTGAGAGGGGGGCGGTCAAATTCCAGCCATTGTGTTTATTGCTGTAATATTTTTGCAGCAATTGAAGACTTGGCCTTTAAACACAGGCTGCTTTGGGTTTGTAAGCAGCCAAAACTGCTGCAACAAATGGGAGTGTATTCACTTCCGTAAGGTCATTCATTTCCATGTAGAGCAGTGATGAGCAACCTAGGCTAGTGAGTGGGCACCCTCCTTCATCTCAGCGGGCTGCAAGATTGAAATTGGGCATTTTTTAAATTCATTCGTGGGATGTGGGCATCATTTATGAAGCTGGGCCAACATTTATTGCTCATCCCTGAGGGTATTTCGGAGTCGACTACATTGCTGTGGACCTGGAGTCACATGTAGGTTAGAGCAGATAAGGACAGCAGATTTCCTTCCCTAAAGGACCAGATGGGTTTTTATGACAATTGATAATGGTTTCATGGTCATCAGTAGACTTTTAATTCCAGATTTTTATTGAATTCAAGTTTTACCATCTGACATTCGAACCTGGGTCCCCAGAGCATTACCCTGGTCTCTGGATTACTAGTCCATTACTAACCATGACCCCAGGAGTAAGCTTAAATACATTTCATGCAGACCAAATATTTCATAAAGAATTATTGAAAATGCATAATGGTTTATACATTAATAGTACTGTCATCAACTTCAAATGATTTGATTTGATTTGTTATTGTCCCGTGTATTAGCATTTAGTGAAAAGTATTGTTTGTTGCATGCTATAGAGACACAACATTCCATTAGAGAAGGAAAGGAGTGATGGAGGATGTAGCATAACAGACATAGCGAGGGTGCAGAGAAAGAGCAACTTAATGCAAGGTAGGTCCATTCAAAAGTCTGATGGTAGCAGGGAAGAAGCTGTACTTGAGTTGGTTATTATGTGTCCTCATACTTTTGTATCTTTTTCCCAATGGAAGGAGAAGGGAAGAGAGAATGTCCAGGTTGCGTGGGGTCCTTAATGAAATTGGCTGTTTTTCTGCGGCAGCGGGAAGTGTAGACGGAGTCAATGGATGGGAGGCTGGTTTGAGTGATGGACTGGGCGTCGTTCGGCACCTTTTGTAGTTTTTTGCAATCTTGGGCAGAGCAGGAGCCATACCAAGCTGTGATACAACCAGAAAGAATGCTTTCTATGGCTCATCTGTAAAAGTTGGTGAGAGTGAAATGGTAAAAAGGAAAGAAATGGTTACACTTTGGACACAGAGGGTGGAATTTTCCAGTCCCGCCTATCACGGGAATTGTAGCAAGCGGGGCATGAACCATACCAAGGTCCATCGAGTTCAGGTGGGATCGTCTTGTCTTGGGGGAGCACTGCCGGAAAATCCCCCCCAGAGTGTCCATGCTCTCACAGTCAATGTTGTGAGCAATCAGCATGTGCCTGACTTCACTTGCCTTTGCTTTACCTGCGCAGCACTTCAGTCACACTAGTAGGAAAAAAAACCACGTGGACGGAAATCAGCAGAATGTGGTCAATGCTGCGTATGGGCGACGGTCAACAAGATGTTTCGTGGGCTGCACTCAGAATCCAGATATGCTGCATGTGGCCCCTGGGCCACAGATTGCCCGTCACTGATGTAAAGTCGCCTCTTGGGTGCTGAGTTGAGGGTGTAAAGGGAGGAACTTCCAGAATAAACCACTATTACTGAGAATACGCCAGTCCTATCTGTGGAATTTTATTTGTGGTGGATTTTAAATAAAAGAGAATGCGGGAATTTTATTCATTCAGATCATTTGCAATTCAACTTTCAAAATGTTTGATGTTGTGACAGCTGTGAATTTTGATAGTGTACTCAGCTGAAACATTGATGACTTCCTTATGGATGGCAACATCGAATATTTTTTCTCCGCAAATGTAAAGCTATGCATTCCAAACATGGTGGCTTTCTGCAAACACAATAATTTATACATTATCTCTGTGGGGATTTGACATTTAATATGTTTTTAAAAAAGTGGCTCGCAATGAAAAGCTCAGTGAAGGATTTTGGGTTAAAGCTTAAAGCTTTGCGAAAATATGTATTGATGCATGTTTATGGGAATTTCGTTTTGACTATGTTGGATGACTTTATCTTTATGAAACCGAGCGCTATAAGTAACAGACATCGCCAGTTGCTTTTTTGTGGCTCCCACAGTGATGCCTGCATTATCCTGTTTTCCTTGAAGAATTGAAGATTGAAGTGTGAGTTTAGAGATTGTCAACAAGTGTGGCACTCTCCATGTTGGCCTGACTTGGACCTAAAGGAAATTAGCTATCCGACAGGGTCATCAGTAGTGACTGCTACATATTGATTGGGTCATTGATTAGGATGGGAGCTGAAGCAGCAATGCTCAAGCAGGGGCTCTGTGGTTCATCACGATGATTGGTAAGACTATTGACAGATTGGATTTTCTATCAGGGTCCAATGATGAGAACAGACAGCAACTCACTATAAGTGGGTTTCAACTCGAAGCAGCTGTCTGTCAGAATTAAACTTCCTGCGGACAAATTATTTACAAACACTGTCTTTATTAAGCCTCACCTGTAAACTGAATCAAACTGTAGGCTGGACAAGAAGCGAGCGGCTAACATTACACAATTTGGGCCTAATTAATCCATTGTTTCCTGCACTTCAAACTGCATAATAAATGGAAACTTGGTATAGTTTGCGCTGACGCATGCTGTAACAATCTCTTTCAGTGACAAATGTATGTTCATTGTACTCATTTACACATCTAGACTTCATGGTTCTAGATAAAAGTAAAATACTGTGGATGCTGGGATCTGAAACAGAAACAGAAAGTGCTGGAAAATCTCAGCATGTCTGACAGGATCTGTGGAGAGAGAATAGATCCAATGTTTCGAGTCAGGATGATCCTTCGTCAGAACTGGTCCTTGAACTAGATTTTGGGATCGGTGGAGCACCACATTGTATCTATGGGACGTCTTTCTAAAATGACTGATTTTAAAGACTTCCCTTTGGCTAGGTTTACTCATAATGTTTTTAAAAAAGTTGTGTCATAAGTGAGATGCTTACAGACACACCACACACAGATACACCACACACAGACACATGCACATACACACACAGACACATGCACACATACACACACACACACACACGCGATAGATCACTTACAATGG